>NW_009209799.1:3236-14244 GCF_000690835.1 Fulmarus glacialis
CTTCATCCGTGTAGTAAGTGATAGAGTGAACCTTGCCATTGAACTCTGCTAAGTCGCGCTTTTATAAATTTCTATTATTAAAATCACTTTCTGTTAATACCGTCAACAGTGATCCTTTGAGCGGCCTCTAAACCACTCATTCGCGACAATCAGGAAAGTGCATTGCCAGTCACAAAGGATGGAAAGAGCACAGCCCAGCAAGCCACGCCATGGGCACAGCTGGGCACTCCAGCTGCAGCCAGCCTGGGCACCTACCACACCCTCACGGACTGAGCTAAGGGAAGCCTGAGAAGTCTAGGAAAAAGCTGTCAGGCAAAAGTTTTGTCACAAACATCTATTTCGGTTCTTACTGCACAGCCAGCTCTGAATTACCACATCTAGGAAAGGCAGGGGACAAACCTGGTCTGCAACAGACTTTCACTGAGGGAGAAAAGTCTTGTAGGCACGAGCCTGTTCCCAAACAAGCCTGATGGTGCTCACCTGCTGGTCATGGAGCTGTCATGTAGAGTTGCCAGATCTCAGAGTGCAGGCAAACCCCTTTCTCAACAGGTCCACACACACTTAGTGCTCTCCTACTCTCACACACAGCTTGGATAGGATGCAGATAGAATAGAACAGAACAGAACAGAACAGAACAGAACAGAATAGAATAGAATAGAATAGACTATTTCAGTTGGAAGGACCTACAACGATCATCTAGTCCAACTGCCTGACCATTTAATGTATGTACTTTTGTAATGTATGCACATATGTACTTTTGATAGTTCAGGGATAAAAGAAGATGATTAAGGGCTGTATTGCAGAAGAAACTGTTCTCTTGAAAAGAGTACTGATTGATACATACTATTCATTTTGCCTTTACTAGCCAAAAGGATCACGAGTATGAAGCAAATATTTTGGACATTTTATTATAATCGTTACATGATGTTGGTAATAAAAAATCTTCAAACTTGCATTTTGTTTTTTAATGGGCAATCATATAGTATTTTCTACAATAACTTTCAAACTTCTGTAAGACTAGGCAAAGCATTGCCCTTATGCTTAGGGCAATGAAAGTTTGCATAGCAAAATGGCCATGGGTCCTGCTAGGTCAGCACATTGTAAATTCAGGTGAGTGGTAGATGCTGCTTAGGCATAACTGGGGTGTACAGGTAAAAGCTGAATACAGTGGGATAATCACCTCTTTTGACTGGCTGGGTATGCTGTGTTTGATGCACCCCAGGATGCAGTTTGTCCTCTTGGCTGCCAGGGCACACTGCTGACTCCTATTGAGCCTGCTGTCGACCAGCACCCCCAGATCCCTTTCTGCAGGGCTGCTCTCCAGCCACTCCTCTCCCAATTTATACTTGTGCCCGGCATGACTCTGTCCTAGGTGCAGAATCCGGCATTTTGATTTGTTAAATTTCATTCCACTAGTGATTGCCAATGCTCCAATGCTCCTTGCAGATCCCTCTGCAAGGCATCCTGTCCCTCAAGAGAGTCAACAGCACCTCCCAGTTTGGTACCATCAGCAAACTTGCTAATGGTGCATTCAACCCCTGCATCCAGATTGTGGATAAATATATTGAACAGAACTGGCCCTAGAATTGAACCCTGAGGAACACCACTGGTGACCGGTCGCCAGCCAGATGCAGCCCCATTCACTACAACCCTTTGAGCTCTGCCCTTCAGCCAGTTCTTCATCCAGCGCACCGTAAACCTGCGGATCCCACAGCTGGACAACTTGTCCAGAAGGATGCTGTGAGGGACAGTATCAAAAGCCTTACTAAAATCCAGAAAAACTACATCCACCGCCTTCCCTTCATCCACTAGGTGGGTGACCTTATCGTAGAAGGACATCAAATCAGTTAAACAGGACTTTCCTTTTGTGAACCCATGTGCCTGATGATTGCATTATTCTTTAAATGCCTTTCAATAGTACCCAGTATAATCTTCTCCATAATTTTTCCAGAAACTGAGGTTAGACTAACAGGTCATGCCCTCATGCCCTTTTTGTAGATTGGAATAACACTGGCTAGCTTCCAGTCAGCAGGGACCTCCCCAGGCTCCCAAGACCTTTGGTGGATGATCGAGAGGGGTCCTGGCATAACATCTGCTAGCTTCTTCAGGACTCTGGGGATTAATCACATCAGATCATTAACACAACCATGTCCGTGAGAGGTCTAAATTTCCAACAGTCGTGATTCAAGGCTCAATTTAGCCACTCACACATAGGGCTCTAGTGCAACTTAGAGGTCCTTCAGCATCCTCGTGGGGCTAATACACATGACAATGAGTCTTGGGATACCCAAGGGCATCCCAAATAGCACCAGCCATGATGGATACAAACAGAGACTCCCCTCCAACAACTGGTCAGCTCAGTGACTTGTTAGGCTCCTCTGGCTGTATTGACATGGAGCTGAGTTTCAGTTGTCCGGACATCCCTATGGAGTCATTTGTGGTGTCAACCTGGTGTCATTTTAAATGGTGCAGGATATCCTGCCTGGCTTACCAGGGCATGGGTCTACTGTAATTAGTGTGTCACATCTGTCATGGGACCACAGGGCATCTCAAATGGCACCAGGTGACTCTGCACATGGCTGGAGCTGGCAGCATGGACATTTAGGTAGAGGAATCCTAAGCTGGACATGGATCCCACCCCAAATATTTAAATCACAAAGAAATTTGCAAACAGTAGAGTTTGATAGACATCAGCAGGACCTCAAATTAGCCCAGAAGACACTCAGTCAAGTACTTTTTATTTAAGGAAGTACTCCTTCCCAGATTGAAATCCACCACATCAGGTTGGTAAATTCAGCTATTACCTCCAAAGACAAAGACTGAACAGAGTCATTTGGCCATCCAGGATCCTTCCCTAGTCATTTGACAAGATGAGCACGTAATAGCAATATAATCACACTTTATATTTCAGTCACTATAACAAATCACTGATATTACATCTGTATAGGTAATTGCTTTAATATTGATGAGTACAACCTACCCTGCTCTGCCTGTACAGAGCTCTTACTGCTTTTACCCATACTTTATTCCAGGTAATCAAATAAAGAAATCTAAAATAATTTTTCCCACACTAGTCCTGTCTTCCTCCCCTGCTAACTCTGCAGTATCTGTTACTAATAAGCATAATATTGGCTGTACGGTGATATCAGGTTTTATGCTCTTACGAGCCTTAGGCTTTGTGCTGAAATTTTGGTCCCAGTACTTTGTGCTAGTTACCTTGCTCCATAATTACTGCCCAGCAGTGGAGATTAGTTCAGTATTCCAGTGCAGTCAAAATCAGGTGGGAGATCTTTATGTGCACCTCAGTTTTTGGCAAAATATCTTTCCTCCAGTGATTTTCTGTATAGCTGAGTTATGACTCTGACAAGCTCACATAACAAATCCATTCCTGTCTTGTTCGGTGCTCTCGTAAGGACCTACAAGCTCCCGGGAGCATGCACTGGGACAGGTCACAGTGGCCATGCAAAGCTCTATAAAGATGTCTTTAATATGGGGTATGACAAAAATGCACATGGGAAAAAAGTGCTACAGTCTGGCCTGGTTAAGGACAGACAGTCTTGTGTTTAACTGCCTCCGTGACCATGCTCAAAAGTCTTTCAAGGTCAGAAAGGATGGGCCAAAGTATTTATGTAGGAATTTGAGGTAGTGGGAGGATTAAAGTGAGTGTCTTTTCCCTTGGATAAGTAAAAAATAACTGAAAAAATATAAAGATGTTGAAGCGTAGTTTGGGTTTAGATGAGACAACTGGGAGAAAGACCCTATCCTGCCACCTGGGCATAGACCCATGTTACCCTCCAAGAGTTGGAAGTGGGAGGCTCACAGCGGCTGGATGGCCATCGCAGCTGGGATGGGCAAAATGACAGTCTACAGTGGCTCTTGTTTGCCAAAGGCTGAGCTGCTTTAAAAAAAAACATATAGCCCGAAGGAAGCAGAAATAGCCCACTGCCTTTTCTCACTGTACAGCATGAAGGATGTGGTTTTCCTTTTTCACATGGGACTTGCCACTGTTGTCTTTTCCACCACCTCCCAGTTGGAAGATGCCAAACAGTCTTGCGTGAGGGTGCGGCTGAAGGTCACACGGAAATTTCAAGTAGCGCAGGATGTACCTCCATGGCTGATTAGTAATGCTTCCCAACTGGTGCCTTCATTATTTGCTGTCTAAAAATGGGACTAACTCCTGCTGCATTTGAGGTGCAGTCTAACCGGCTTTTTTTTTGACTCTGGCCCTTTCTTGTTGGCGTCCTCTGTTTCTAACAGCTTCCCTCCATATTTAAGAAACATCTTAGGTGAAGACATTGCCAGATCATCTGAATGGCTAGAATAAAAAAAACTACAGGGCTTCTTCCTCTCCTCCTTTAATGGCTGTACCCTTCCCTCTCAAATTTTTCCTCCCTCCTGATCTCTCCTCTCATTTCTGTTTTCTCCTCTTGTATATTCTAATGGCAACTGTACCTTCTCCCAGAGTTTCAGATACTGTTTCTCTGGCTGAGCCTCAAACCCAGCTCAACTTCTCCTTCTCAGCTTTGCATTTAATTCCTTTGACATTTGCTTTTGCATGTCTATCCACCATCCCAAAGCAAGTTCTTTAAGATGAAACCTAGATCTTTTCCCTTTGGCCTTTTCTGTATCACCTAATACTGTGGACAACTCTGTTTTCTTCTCTCTGTCTTGTAATCTGGACTCTTTTCTTTCCTTCAACCACAGTAAATCTGGTCTCATTAAATCTTGTCATTTCTTTTTTAATATAATCAAGATCAGTCTTTTCATTGCTATCTGCAGTCTTAACACCTGTCCTTATGACAATAAATTCCTGTAATAGATAGATAGCTGGAATGCTGCTAGAATATTTCACTAAGGGAATAAATCCTGCTCATCTACATTTTTTGTTCAATCTGAATGATTTGTTGCTCCATCATAAACTGACTTTGCTTCACGGACAAAGCAGACCTCAGATGTAGTCCTGTTCTGTGTGCTGTTAATTGTATGGCCAATACCACTTTCAGACTGAGCTATTATTGAACAAAATTTCATATGGTATCTTGAATTTCCTTTGCTACTCCATTGCAGGGTCATCTGATCTGTTTTCTGCTCTACAGTAATTTTTTCAAGCCACTCATTATAAGTGAACAAATTAATTCAGCTGATAAGCTCTGACTCTCTTCCTGTCTAAATACTTTCTCCAATGGACTGTTTCCAGCTTGTGTTCTTTTCCGAGCCACCGACAGGACATGCCTACACTGGATGGCATGAAGACAAAAGTCTTTTTTCTTTACTTGCAAAATGATTCAGTGCTAGCCTTACCTGAATGGGAAAGATGATGATTCCTCTATGCTACTTCTTTATTTGAGCTCTTTTATTTGCACAATCTGCCTCTCTTCCCCATGTATTTTGTGCATTGCCAGTTTAAACCTTTACTTATCTGAAACTATTGCTCATGCTCAGTGCATTTGCAATGTGTTCATTAGGAGCCACCTGGAAGGTGTGCCAGTCATCACAAACACCTTTGCTTTTCAGTCACACTGGTTACAAGCCAGGTCTTTAGGACCCCATCCTCACCCTTCAACTCTTAGAAACCCAAAGATCCCTGAATCTTGTACTTTTACATGTGTATGATGTTATATCCTATGGGAAACTGGTAGGGATGCTTCTCTTCAGGAGGTCTAAGTCTTCCTCGCTGCAAAGAAAATTTCTTTTTGTAAGTACTGGGATGGATTTTACTGTTTTGCACAGCTTGGCCACCTGGGAAATTGCAGTGACAGCAAGGATGGAAGGTGCATGCCTATGCACGTAGGTGTGCGTATATATTTTATATATACATATACATACACATATATACACACGTGTCTGCCCATGCCAGAGGAATCTTCACCACATCTGAGCAGCACAGGGCCTATGACAAAAGCTGAACGTGTTTGATTCCTCCCAGCAGAGGTCAGTGGTATCTTAGCTGCCAAAATTGCTCCATGTGTCCAGTCCAGCGTGCACACATAACCCTGCGTGGGGAAAAGGTGCCCTGCAGAGGGGTGGCGCAGCCAATTTTTTACACCCAATGTTGGGAAATTTCATATTGATTTCTCAGTTTAGGGCCATAAGCACTTTGCATATACAGTACTGCCTTAGCTTTCTCCTGAGAGGTGTATTGGATTTTTCATTTTAGTAAATAACACTTGTGGCTCACAGCAGCTTCCCTTTCTTTTTTCCCCTTTAAATCGTGTTGTAAATATCATTTTGGCCATTGTGGCCAATTTTAAATAAAGTTAAGAATTCTCAGAACATTTTTATTTGCTACTAAGAGTGCATAATCTATTAAAAAACTCTTTCATTTCATGTTTTCTTTTCTCTTTTGCTGAAGATGAGAACTATGTAAAATACACTCCCTCTTTCATTGTTTTTCCCCTATGCCTCACCCCTCCTCCAAGACTCATGCTGCCAATATGAAGTGTATCTCAAATATAAGAGGCTAGAGACCTTGTTTAATAAACTGCTTTGCAGAAGATAACTGTGTATTGTATTTTCCAGCATCTCTTCTTTCTTCTTGCTGAAAAGCATTGCAAGCTTTATTTCACATTAGCTTTCAGTACAGCCCAACCACCAGATCTACAACAGAAACAGCAAAGTATAGGTGAATGGGAACAAACTTCTAATTAAAGCTGAGCTTGCCTCTGTTAATTTATTTCAGATTTACCAACCTTGAACCACTTGATATATGGCAATGACACTCTTGTAATTCACAGTTACTCATCATTTAAACAGCAATAAAAGAGATGCAGAGCGTTTAATAGAGATTAATGACCCCCTAGAGACCTGCTGACCTAAGGCCAAGGCTCAATAACCTCTATTGATCATAAATTCCCAAACAACTGCTTTGGCCAGAGTTCATCATTGCTATTGGAAGCTGAAAGGCATGGAATGAAATGTAAGATGTTTGCTTTCTCCCCACTGCCAGGTTCTGTGATGTGCATGCCCTACATTGCCCTGGAAGTGCTGGGAACTGCCAGGGAATTGACTTTCCTTGTCTTAGCTCACGATGTTCCATTTTTATACCTTAACTACCCCATTTCTCTAATTTGGAGAATAAGTTACAGTACCCTCTAAGATTGTTTTGTCCATAGTTTTTAACACATCTTTCTAATGGAAACATAAGATACATGTATTGAAATGTGCTACAGTCTTAATGTTAAAATCAAAGACGCTGATGTCTAATCACCTATGGGTTTTTCTGCTTTCCTTCTGATGTATATTTGTGTGGTGCCAGAGCTTCGACAGATGAGCCATCCTCCCTAAAGTAATGAGGAGACCCAAGCCAGAGGCGCCCAGGGCAGGGCGCAACCCTTGGGGACCAGCAGAAGCGATGCTCACAGCTGTCACGCAGCACGTGAAGCGACCTCTAAATTAATGATGGTATCAGAGCCATGGGGGAATCTAAACACTTCCTTATAATAGAGAGATCAATAACTCAATGGCTTTGGTTTATCAGGAATAAATAATGGAAAACATCCTGGGTCACTGTTAGGATAAGGGAGCAGCACAAGCTCAGGATTGTATTGTGGCATGGACTGTGCTGATTTTGGTAGGGATGGTCCCTGTGATGTTAGGCCTAAACAAGGTGGAAAATCCCTTCTATGGAGTTTTATGCCTCCAAACACTTCTGTGCTTGGCCCAGCCAAGACCCCTCCCAGCAGAGGCTTCAGAGGAGCTGACGAAGGAGGAAATTCCCACCAGCAAGCTCCCTCACTTGCTGTTTATCACACCCTTCCTCCCAGTCCTGCTGGACCCCAGGGAGAAGCAGAGACCACCCAAAAGGAAAGAAGCTTTCAGTGCTGCATGAAGGAGCTGGAGAGCTGCTGGAAGAGCAGGGAGGTGGCTGGGCAGCACCCATCGAGCCCAAGGAGGACCTAAGGGGCAAAGGCTGGGTGAGGGGCAGGGTGTGTAATGCCGTTATTTTTTGGTCATGCTTTTGGAGGAGACGAGGCTAAGAGATGATGAGGCACACAGAGAGGCAGGGGAGAAGGTGAAGGATGATGCAAAAATGGACAATTTTATAACAACAACATTTATTTGACACTGTTTCAGTGTTCTTGGGGTATCCCGTATTTTATCACAAACTTGCAACCAGTCAAGCCAAAGGAAATGTGGGTCAAGTGGAAAGAAAAGACATATCTTTAATATCTTCATAGTAAGATCTACTGGCCTGTGGTGCCAAAACCACATGAAGGAGTAAATGTGCAGAGCCTTATTTAAATATTTCTCCTCAGATATACTAACTTACTAGACTCAGACTTAATTTTGTGTAACCTCTCCTGCATCTATTTCTGACTACTGAAGGATCACAGAAGTTGCAGCTGGGTGATTTAACCAGATAATCCACCTGAGCACTACTGCAAAACTCTTCCCTCCAACATTTGCTAGGGCCATATTAATCCTAACGACACACATCCCGAGGAACTCTGAGTGATGTATCTTGTCATCAAGATACTCTTTTCTCTCACCTGGCCCACAGTTTCATCTTCTTCATTGTTACAAGCTTGGGCTAGGATAAAAATTCAATAATGATGTTTGAAAACTCAACAGATTTCAGCAACGATGGAATATAGATGGACAGAGACAACTCCCTTCCAAACCCTGGGCTCTCCAAGGTGGTCCAGCAGTCTATCGGGGGAAGTTCAGCTGCTTTTGGTTATAGCCACCAAGATGTAAGAGCAGTGAAAAGATTACTCCTTTATCCATGATCAAAACTTCATCTAGGTTTCTTACCTGTGTGACTTCTGTTAGAAAGCAGAACTCTCTTCCTGTTACTTAATACACCTGCTTGAAAAAATACACCAGGTGAAAGATTTCAGCAGAATTTCTCTCCAAGTTATCTTTTCTGGCTGCTACCTAATATTTCAGAAGGTAAACAGCAGTACTAAACCAGAGTTTTTTAAAACTACTCAGCCAAAAACTATGTGTTTTCTTCATATAGTTTTCCCATCATAAATATACTGGCAGTACAGCATAAATCAGAGAGGGATGGGTTGTCAAAAAACCCCTAAAAATAGGGCTCTCTATTACCTACAGTTTATTACAGTTGCAACTGTACCCCTTTTTGGTTGTTTTTATGCAAATATTTTTATGGGGTTTTCTGCTTGTGTGAATGGATGAGTAGTTGGATGGATGGGTAGACAGATGTCTGGACAGGGAATTTTATTCAAGCAAATGGGGATTCGGCATGTGAACAAGTATATTCATGCCAGAATTGCTTTCTCGCCTGTCATGGATAGAGACATAGAAATAAATATAGGTACATATATGATTATTGGCAGAAATGTGAAATAAAAATGAAGAGAGTATCTTTCAGACTGATAGCATTTCTGCTTTGTCAGGAGGGAAAACAACTATTTAAAAACTGTTTACCAGGGAAATATAACAAACTTTGTTGTGAAAAAAAAAAAAAAAAAAAAGATGAAAACATTGTTAAATACTTTGATTTTTCCTAGGCTTATTTTTCAGCTGTCTGTATCTGAAGCTGTGGGATAAACCCAAGCACCAACATGATAACTAGTCCTCTGGAGACCGGGGAGAGGGGACACGGCGCCTGTAGTGATCCCGACGGGAAGAGTTGGTGATCCACACATACTGGCTGGCTCCAGGGCTGTGCCACGCTGCACGTCTCCCTTGGTGCAGGACAGACTCAGCCAGATCATTGCAGCGGAGGATCCTGCAGGCAGCTCCCACTCGGTACCACGATTACGCCACCTGCGTGGCCTTGCCTTTATCTAACAGTGCATCAACAAGTTCTCATATGAACAGCCTGTCTGGACAGGGGAGATGATGAACAGAGTTGTTTTCTTGTAAGAAAATCCTAGAATAGCTTGAATGACCAAAATGGGGTAACCCTTTCTACGGGCAGGGTGTGCACGCCAAGCTGTGCCCTGATGGGAGGCCAGTTTGATGCTGCACAACTTGGGCTTCCCAGCATCTAAAGGGATATTAGGTTATCTATACTATTCTCTCTTTCTTTATACTATTAGGCCTAACAGCATTTGAAGTGATACTTTGCAGAGTCTGAGTGCTTTTCTTACCAGGATCACAACAAAACAGCCAGCGTGCAGGACAGACAGAAGTCATCACACATACACTTTGATAAACGCACTATGCCAGGGTGAAAGGGGCAGGGGACGGGGGCAGCTGCCTTTGCTGAAAGCTGGGCTTCGCTGCACGGTCATGGCCATGGGGAGCAGGGAACCCCGGACCTGGGTTGAGAAGTTTGCTTTGCCAATGCTGGTCAGGTCGTGTCCCAGCAGCCGTCTTCTCTTCACCCCCTGCGCTTGGGAGCAGGAAATCCTGCATCCTTTCAAGCATGTGTAAAATACATATTGGCATTGCCCTCTGCTGGTTGGTGCTGGCCCCATCGGGGGGTTGAACACCCACGGACCCACAAAGCACCCTTTGCTCCCAGCCCCATGCCTCAGTCTGCTGCAAACCTGGGCAGGTCGGGTGTGGGCAGCTGCCACGGCAGCCACCAGGAGCTCTGTGGAGAATATCGCCCTCTGCATTTTATTCATGTATTCGTTTATTTTTCTGTATTTTTGTATTTATTCTAAAGGACATCCTTTTTAATTTATTCATGGTTCACATTTGCTTAATCTGCCTAGGATGGCTCCTCAAAGGATGGAGCCGACTGCTCCCGGTGAGCACTTGATGCCCTACGGGGAACCTGGGCTGTGCTGGTAAGTCTGGTCAAGGGTGTTGTTTTCATTCCCTGTTGTGATGAGCTCGGCGCTACTCATCAGGAAAAAGGCTTGAGGATTGACAGAGGGAGGGGGATGATTGTCCCACTAGGAGGAAACAGAATAAGAAGATCAGGGAGATTTAGAAAACTAAGACTTCATTGAATGGGCCTCAGTTTAAACTGCCATGTTCCCATACAGTAAGTGCTTGTGTGCAGACATGCATCAGAAGCAGTGGAGAAATGGTCAGACCTTGTTATTTTTTTATATGATATGATATGATAGTATATTATATTACA
>NW_009209800.1:0-25382 GCF_000690835.1 Fulmarus glacialis
GCAGGGCCTGTCGCCGCTGCCTGCGGAGAGCGCCGCCGGCTGAGGCGTTTGGGAAACTCCTGGCGCCGCCTGCCCGCCACGTATGGGAGGAAAGATGCTCGGTCGGGCTCTGCTCGCAGCAGTGATACCATTCGTCACTGTCGGGCTTTTCCTGGCTCCCTCCTGTTCTCTTCAAGTGGACTTTTCTGAAGAAAAGGGCCCTTAAAAAGCTTGCACTACTAGTCAACTGCCTTTATGTTTCTCATGGAAACTATTCATTGCATAACTCTACGTGCTTTTACAGTTAATTACAGTGTTTGTCACTGTGTTTTGTTGTCCTTGCAGTTTTATATGTTCTCTCATGCTTAAACTGTGAACTCTTCTGGGCAAGCCCAAAATGTGTAATTATGCATAAAGCATATTCATTATGCAGTGAGTACTTTTCATTGTAGTTAGATATATTGATGGTTAATGTCCAGTACCTTCACCATTTATTCCAGAAAGGTACTTGAAAGATGGTGGTCTGTGTGGGGCATTTACTAAGACAGGCAGTCTAAGTAAACCAGGATATCCTGATTGCTCCATAGCTCTTACAGATCATTCTTGAGCAGCGTTCAATCTTATTTTCATTGGAACGCATATCTTAATGATATCATATGTTAAAGGAAACAGCATAATCTTTTAAGCAAGTGAAAATGGACAAGAGCACTTCTCAGTGTTCTGGTTCCTCCTAACAAGAGCCTGTTGGATTTGGAGTTCTGAGTAGTACTATGGAAAGCCCAAATAAATAAACAAAAGTCTCATTGGAGGAGCTGGAGAAGGAAATTCTCATCTACTACCATTATTTTCTGGATAAGTGGCAATTATTTGGAACTCTTTTTTTGGCAATAGGAAGGTTGCTGTTCTGCATTTGAAACTTGAGTGCTGTCTTCTACGTGCTACTGTAAACAAGGTTAAACCTCATGTTATTCTGTAATTCTGCTGCATCTTTCTGTTGTGTCTTGCTTCTGAAATTCAGAAAAGATGAAATATATGCTTTTGAATTTGAACTTGTGACTGAAATATTTTTGGCAATGGTTGTATAAGAAATTTAAAGTTTAGGTACAAACCTCCCAGTTTCCTTTTGAAAGATTTTCTCAGGAAGAAACCATATGTATTGTTATCAGACATAAAAGCTTCAGCGATTTTTACAAACTTTCAACTGGGTCACCTGCCTAGGGGATGAAGGGAAGGCGTTGGATGTAGTTTTTCTGGATTTTAGTAAGGCATTTGATATTGTCCCTCGCAGCATCCTGCTGGACCAGTTGTCCAACTGTGAGATGAGCAGGTACTGTGCTGGGTGATGAACTGGCTGAAGGGCAGGGCTCAGTGGGCTGGGGTGAGTGGGGCTACATCTGGCTGGCAGCCAGTCACCACCAGTGTTTCTCAGAGCTCAACTGTAGGGCCAGTCCTGTTCAATATATTTATCAACCATCTGGATGCAGGAGTTGAATGCACCATTAGTAAGTTTGGTGGGAGGTGCTGTTGAGTCTCTTAAGGGACAAGAGGCCTTGCGAAGGGATCTAGATAGATTGGGAGCATTGGGCAATGATTAATGGGGTGAAATTTAACAAGTCCAAATGCTGGATTCTGCACCTTGGGATGGAGTAACGCTAGTACAAGTACAAACCGGGAGAGGAGTGGCTGGAGAGCAGCCCTGCAGAAAGGGATCTGGGGGTGCTGGTTGACGGTAAGCTCAATATGAGTCAGCAGTGTGCCCTGGCAGCCCAGAGGGCAAACCGCATCCTGGGGTGCATCAAACACAGCACAGCCAGCCGTTTGAAAGAGGTGATTATCCCGCTGTATTTAGTGGTGGTGTGGCCTCACCTTGAGTGTTGTGTGCAGTTCTAGGCCCCACAATTTAAAAACAGTGTTAAGGTCCTTGAATGCGTCGACAGGAGGGCAACAAAGCTGGTGGAAGGGCTGGAAGGCATGTCCCGTGAGGAGCGGCTGAGGACTCTGGGTTTGTCTAGTTTGGAGAAAAGGAGGCTGAGGGCGACCTTGTTGCTCTTTCTACAGCTTCCTGAGGAGGGGAAGTGGAGAGGGAGGTGCTGATCTCTTTTCCCTGGGCTCCAGTGCCAGGACGCCTGGGAAGGTTTAGACTTGACATTAGGAAGCATTTCTTTACTGAGAGAGTGGCCAAACCCTGCAGCAGGCTTCCTAGAGAGGTCGATGCCCCATGCCTGTCAGTGTTTAAGAGGCCTTTGTATTATTCCCTTCATAACATGCTTTAACTTTTGGTCAGCCCTGAATTGGTCAGGCAGTTGGACTTGATGATCGTTGTAGGTCCCTTCCAACTGAAAATACTCTGTTCTATTCTAACAATATATACGCACCCTTCAACTCCATTTATTCAGAGGAAAGATCTGTAGTTTTAAAATAAAAAATAACGTTTTTCAAGTTCTTGTAAAGACTTTACCTGGAAAATCTAGCTACTTCTGATTCAGTAAGGTAGCAATATCTTCCTTTATCAGTTTCATACATTCTGATAAAGGTATGACTCTTCTGTTTTCAGAGCCATCTGACTTTCTTTGAAGATGGTGCCCTGAAAACACATTTTCAAGAAAACCTTGTGCAATCTGATAAACTTTGCTAATGTGGCTAACACGTAACTTCTCTCCACGTGGGAGATGAATTTTAGTTGGGAATGGTTATGTAAACTATAGCAATCTCCCATCGGCCTTGTCAATTGATACTGCTAATGGTACAATTTCTCTGTAAGGAAAAAAAAAATACTAAGTTCATTTCTAGCTTTGTATGGGGACTTGTTGTTTGAACCCACTGATTATAAAGGTTGGGCTGCTTGCACCTCTCTTTCTCCTGGTACACGAAGAAGCTTCGTTTGGGAGGTATTGTCAATGGTTGTGACAACTGAAATGGACAATCACAGAGTGGCAGAGGCTGGCAGGCAGCTCTGGAGAATGTCTAGTCCATTTCCTGCTCATGGCAGGGTCACCCACAGCAGGTTGCTCAGCTCTTGTCCAGTTGAATTTTGAATGTCTCTAATGATGCAGATTCTACAACCTCTCTGGGCAACATGTCCCTGTGTTTTACCACTTTCACAGTAAGAAAGGTTTTGGGTTTTTTTTCTGCTGATACTGTTACTGGTTTTTGGTTTTCTTCAGTCACATTGGTGAAAAAAGTTTTTATTGTAGTGAAGCCTTAGTCTTCTAGAGCCCCTTGGACTGGAGGTCTTGCTTGCACAGGCTTGTTCTGCTGTAATAGCTAATTCTGCCAACTACAATAGAAGTTTTTGGCTTTTATGGATTTTTATTCTGGTATATATCAAACTCCTTTTATAACTCCTTTTATTTTCTTGCAAAGAATAAAGTATGTAGCACCAAGATCATACAGCATGTCTGTCAGAGCTAGGAATGAGAAAACTGAGAGGCAGTCATGCCTTGTTCAGTATACCAGTATAGTTTTATTGCCTTTTTTGCTTCTTAGTTTTGATACTTAGATAAAATACCTCATGTGTGTGATTGCCCTTCATGATGCATACAAAGGCTAAGGTTACAATTCATACGTCCTTTTAGTTTTTCTCCCTATTAAGCTGTCTAGAGAGTTTTGTTTTTTTAACTTAAAGCCTATTGCAGATAAAGGTCTTATTCCATGTTGATGTGGGAAGAAGTGCATGCTCTTAGATCTTAAGTCTTTCTGAGGTGATGAGAAAACAGGTGTAGCAGATGAGGTGAAATAGCTTTTTTTCTTTTTAGAGAAAAGTGTACTACATAATTTGGCATGCTAAGTAAGACATCTAAAATATGTTTCAGTATGAATTGTGTATCATGATTTTAATTTAAAACAAATTTCTAGGAAGTTATTTATAAGCCTTATGAAGGGTAATTACAGAATATCATTTACGGGTGTGAAATCTGAAGGCATGCTCATGCATGCCTTTCACAGAAGAAAGGGTCAGTTAGCTTCAGGTAATAACTTTATGAGAATACGTTTTGTAACGGACATAGCTCATAGTTCAGGAAAAATGAGTTTAGTTAAAAATACGCATTAATGGGGAATGTGAATTAACTATACCATATTTTGTAGCACAAGGTATGAGAAAACTTTAGGATGGAACTTTCCCAGCACTGGGTCAACTCTAGGACAGATAAAACTTAGTTCTGTCACACAGGCTGTAACCAAACTCTTCCATGATATTTTTGCTGAGCTGTGAGTGTTTCCCATAATTTAACCACCTTTTTGAAAGTAGTCTGTCTTTAGAACTATTGAGCAAGAAAATCTGAGTTTCACTCTTGAGAAGGCATATACTGACTCATAAGTAAGACTTGTCTGTATGTTGAGGTGATGGGAGAGCTGCAATTTCCTTGGCACATACTTCTTGGAATCCTCTAAAATATTGTGAAGCTGAAGGGTGACGAGTGGGGGAGGTTGGTTTGTTGTAGAGTTTACTAACAGTAAAAAGCTTCTAGTGGAAAGACAGGGTGATTAGCAATTGCTGCTTTATTGAACTGATCTTGTTTGAAGTGTTTGTGGCTTGCAGCAAGGGTAGTACCTTACACCTGGACAAATTACGATAGTGTAATATGGCTTGTTTGTTCTCCTCTTATATAGGTGGAAATGACTACAGGAAAATGTCACTTTGTGCTAACATTTCTTTTGAGCAATTAGAGACATTTATATGTTAAGCTTGCAGTTTGCAATGAGTATGCCTTAGATGATGTATGTAATCATGATAGAAATTCTATGTATGTATTGTGAGTCCTGGTCAATCTTTTATTAATCTAAGTAATTCTGTTAGACCAGTGCTGCTGTATTTGTCAGTCTTCTTTTAAGAAAAGTTATTGCTGATTATGCTCCTAGAGTGGTACTTCAGTCATGCCATAATACAATATGGATTTATCCCAGCCTTTTAAATTTAATTTAAGTTTCTTGAATGTGCATGGAGTGGAATCATATGACAGTGGAATGAGGAAGTCTTGAAATTTTTGGAAAGCATTTACAGACTTGATGCATAGAACTAGCTTCTCTGTGTGATTATTAGCATTGAAAAGCCATCTCATCTGAGAAGAAAACCAAAAATCTATTTTCTTTTTGATTGGCTAGGTTTTTCTCTAATGCATGCAGTGTTTTTTTCTCTCTGGTACAGTCTAAGGACAGAGTAGGTTGTTTCAGACTACATTTGCATCTCCTTTGTTCAGGATTTCCCTAGAAGAAGGTGAAAGTTATTTGGAGGCTGTTTAAGTTACATCAGCTTGTAAACAGCCATTATCCTGCAAATCCTACAACACTATGTTCTACACAGAAAATATACGAAAAGGTCCTTGGAAAAATACATTTTTTACGATTATTATGCTAAATTAATTTTCTGGATGGAATTAAGGACAAGTATTGCTGTGACCCTTTTACTTGGTATCCGATTCAGGTAAGAATTGTTTGAACTGTCTTTTTGCTTAAAAGAAGTTTGCCTCTTCTAAGTGAAGTAGTATTTGACCCTGAAAATACCGCAGTTTCTCAAGACATACCCTATCAATGTGTTGATACACAAAACTAAATCAATGAGTGGTCAAGACTTTGTGTCAAAATGAAAATTCTTTCATGTAGGTGTACCTTGCCCTGTTGCTTTTTGCTTTTTAATGATTCTTTTGCCACTGTTTGGTGCAGACATGTTCAGAAGAGGTTTGTATTTGATAGACCAGATGAGCATTCAAAAAACTTACAGATATGTAATTGAGAATACCTTTTTGTTCATGGAAGTTCTGGGATCTAAGCTAACATTTAACTGGCTGAGATGACTGAGATTTTGAGATTTCTGTCAGCAGTCAGTTTTGGAATTGTTTCCCCTCAAAAAGAAGGTCACATGTTATGTAATGACTGTTTTTTACCTTACTCTGTGGGGTTTTTTAACTCTTCCCACTCTGCCAAATCCCTTGCAGTTTTATGTTTCTTTAGTCACTGGACGTTCTTTAAACTTGACCTGTTGTTTTGCTTCAATTCTCATTTTCTTAACATACTTTCTGCTTTTTTTTTTTTCACAACAACATTTCTTACTTTTCTCTTATTTAGCTCTCCTCTTGGTTTAATAGTCTATTATCTATGCCATCTCTGATGTTAGTCAGATAATATCTGTTCATATTTGCTTGTGGATTCCTCTACCACTGTATTTGAGGGAGGATTCAGTCTGAGCATGTAGAAATATAACATTAACTTTTAATGTACTTTTAAATCCATTTTCATAACTTTATTTTATTAGACCCCAAGGTATCCGTAGTAACTAGAAAGATAAAAATTATCCCTGTTAAGTTCATGAGGGGCATAGAGAGGGCTACTGACTTTAATGAAATTGGGATTTTGTCCTAGGTTTTCTTCTTAACAGTCATAGCGTAAAAGGTTTTAGGTTAGTTTTTGTTAACACTCATGACACTACTCTAGTGTCATAGTTATGACCATACATGTATATTGCATAAGCATCTCCAGTATCCTTTTAGGTTTAGCTTTTTGACTAATCTGTGTATAGAGAAAGTTTTCGAGTCACAAGTAATTCTTTTATCCCTTTTTCAACAGCATTCGTTTGAATCTAGAAATTGTGCCAGTCTTGTGATAAGATTTTTTTGCATTATCTGCAATCTGGACATTTGCTATGACTGTTATAGGTTATTCTTGACTCACAGTAGCAACTTACTTTCCTTTTTACCTCATTAAGTAAAAAAAGTCAAGGGTATAGTGAGATTGATAGAAATATTGGCTATACAAATAGCATGAACTGCCTCTCCTTCATTTCCTATCTTATTTGTGTTCAGAATAATTTCTAGTCTGTTAGAATATCTGGGAGTGCTTGTCCTAGCCAATTCCTTAGCTTCTACTTTAGTAAAAACAAAGCAAAAGACACAATATGTATGAAACAACCATATTTTTCATCATGCTTTCATCTTAAAGTTTTAGAATTTTCTTCTACTTGGTGCTTTGAAGTATACAACTTCTTTCTATGCTGAGGACTAAAGGCCAGGTGAAAAGAAGGAAGAAAATGGAAGAAACTTTTTCTTGAACCGAAAGGTGAAATTTGCTTTTTTGTTATTAGCCTTAGCTTTAAACAATAAAGTTAGGTACTTTAAATGGTGCTAAAGCATTTAAATGCCTGGCACAACAGTTGCTGCTGTTTCAAATCATAGTTGATTTGACCATGCTGATTATTTCTTCTTATAATATCAGAAGTTGGAGCACTTTGAAGAAAGGAGTGCATTTTATACCCTTCCCATCCTAACAAGGTTACACTTTCTTCTCAATTCCAAAAAGAGGTCTGATTCACTGGAGTATAATCTAAACCAAGACTGGATGCTGCTGTGTGGTCTTTCAAAGTTGCCCTGGTGTGAAAAGGTGAATGTTTTTCCAAGTTGCATATTAAAAAAAATTCTTTAAGCATACCAGAGTTCAGGACAGAATCTGAAGCTGAGAGTCTCAATATCTTATTTGATATCTCTTACAAGGTGGTTAAAGTGGTGCCTCAATGTGGGGCAGAGAGGTGATATGCACAGTATAATAATAGTATAATATATTGTACATGGTGTGATAGTACATACTATAGTAGCATAATATGTTATACATAAATAATCTTTTTGATTATTAGGTTTGAAATACCCAGTATTGAAGTTCCTGAATGTTGTAAACATGTTTTCTAGCTTGGATTTGTAAATTCTGGAGTTTCTAAAACAAAGGGCTACTATCACCTTTGAGTTTAGCACTAAATGCCTAGAAAGCAGATTTTTTATTTTTTTAAGTCCAATTACTTTCATGTAGCTGCTGTTTGCTAGTATACAGTAGCTGAAAGTGCCTCTGTCAGCATTTTGTAAACAGACACCTTTGCATAGTGTTTGCTGAGTGGCTAGGGATCCGAGTTCCTAATCCTCAAAGACTTGAGCAAGGCATATTCGATGCATATAGGAGTAGTACTGCAAAGCCGAACAGAATGGTTCAGTGTGCGTGGTGCTTACGTTGGACCCCGGGCCACGCAGAGAAGCCACGGAAAGTGAGAACAGCAGATGCAACCAGTCTGTTCGCCTGCGATAAGCACTGTGCCTTAATCCTGAAATGTGAATCACTGCCTCTTCCTTCCTCATTTTGTGAAGCATACAAGACATTGACTCTACAAGTTCCCTCTTAAGTTCCCTCCAAAGTGTAATTATAAACAATGTTTTTAATTTGATAGCTAGAAAAGACTTCACAAATGATAATAAAAAGTTTCAATGTCACCCATGACTTGTGTTACATCTCTGCTGTAGTTTTGCTGTGTTTCTCTCTGATTTGATCTGCTGTTTTACAGAGACGCATAAAACACAAAGAGAATATGTAGCAAGACAATTTTTTTCTCGTTGTAGGATCTGCTAGAAGTATCCTTTTGCATGTATTTTTACCTGGCTCTTGCATTTAGCTACCAAGTGCCTGTATAGACTTTTTGTAGTCACTAGAGTAATTCTGTATAAAACTGCAGATGATGTTCTTGTTGGCCTTAATCATTTCATGTAAACTCTTGACACTTAGAATTTTCTGACCTCTGAATATCATAGAACTAAGTGTGGACATCTTATATATGCTAAGTTTTTTAAAATTTATGATAAGTATCAATATAGCTGTATTTTAAGGAATAGATTTCTTACATTGTTGGAATAGAAAGTAGAGAAGAATTTATAGAACCTAAATGTTTTAAAATACATTTCAGGCTCAGAAGGCGAAACAGAAAAACCCGAAGATACGGAGTTTTGGATACAAACATAGAAAACATGGAGCTGACCCCATTAGAGCAAGACGATGATGGTGATGATACAACGCTATTTGATGCCAACCATCCTCGAAGGTTTGTATATAGAAGCTGAATGTACTTCTAGCAACAGAAGTGAAGGAGTATGGATGATAAGCAGTTTTCACTGAGAAAGCTCACTACTGTGTTTCATATGCATGTAGTTGGAGAAGGGATGTCAAGATCACTTGAATTTTAAATGGGCAAGAATTTAGTGGGCAAGAAGATAAACACCATTTGTCTTCAGCATGTGAATTCCAGAGAAATGGAGAGGAAGGTAGGATATTTTTGTTACAAATACAGTGTCATTATTGAAGCTTTTGTTGAAGGCGACAACTAGCTTTTACCTTTCTCTCTCTTTTTTTTTTTTTTTTTTTTTTTTTTCCAATTTTGGAGGCTCCTCAATTTTTCCTGTGTATTCGCTCTTATGAGTTCTGCTTCCAGCAGCTTCATTCTGCTTTCTCGTTGCTGAAGTAGTCAGCAGTTAGCTGATAATGATCCTGCACCAAGTTTTATATTTGGTACTGCTGCATAGAAAGGTTCATATTCTTAAGTCACTCTCTGAAACTATGTAGATACAGGAAAATTTTGTTATATTTCCTTATTGTCTTTACACTTAAACATTATGATCGCTTCAAACTTAAACTTACGCAATTCAAACATAAAAAAAGGTTTTCCTTACTGAGTATTGCTGTCACACTTGCACATGCAAAGGCATAGTAAAAAATTTGATAGAATTGTCTTAGTAAGGATTACTGTCAAGTATCAGAAGAGAGAAAATGATGAATTCTGCCAGTCACAGCAGGTAATTGATTCAACACTGTTTAATGTGAAACTGAATTAGTCTCAAGCAAAACTTAACAAATGCAATACGTGATGTCTCAGATGAATTAGAAGTTTTGGAGTAGTAAGTCAGATGTTCTGCTGTTTGTTAGGAAACAACTTTGGATGCAGTCTGGAACATGAATTGAAAGGTTCAGTCTTTTTTAACTTTGCCTCCTTAGGGGAAATCTTTCAGATTAAATTTTGTTCATAAGTCAAAGTCGCTCTTTCCTTTTTCT
Organism: Fulmarus glacialis; assembly: GCF_000690835.1. Classification (NCBI taxonomy): domain Eukaryota; kingdom Metazoa; phylum Chordata; class Aves; order Procellariiformes; family Procellariidae; genus Fulmarus; species Fulmarus glacialis. Next base: position 9,829 of record NW_009209800.1, read on the forward strand.
GTCCCCCATATGTTAGAAGAAACTAGTTGGAATATGTCCACTTACTGCTCCTCTGTATTAGAGAGTCATGTGGCACTTACGGTTACCCCATGTTACTAGTCTTGTTCCAGTATAAATTATGCCTATCATGTGATAGGTAATTGTCACATTATATCCAGGAATTCCTTTGATGTCTTTCCTAGATCTTTTAAGTTCTCTTGTAACTCAGCATACTTATTAGACTTTGAGGTATTTGATGACCAGTTAACATGATACTTCCTCATAAATGTTTATTTACAGGACTATCAAGTAACCTTTTTACTAGGAATTAACATGATAATATGGCTAGTCCTCATTAACAAACAGTATTATACAATTAACAGCAGTATTGTTGTATTCATGTTATAAAGGTTACTTCATATTTGTGTATGCTTATTTGGAGATTAAGCATGGTTGTATTTGTTGTTAAGCTTCAAGAAGCTGATTATGTCTCAAGAGCAGTATTTAACTAAAGGCGCTATACTATTAATATGTTAAATAGGTATACGCACTGTGTCTTCTAGTGCAGAGGAGACTGTGTTAATAAGAGGTATTGAAATATATGTGTCTTATGCATGTAGATAGGTGTTCTGATTTTTTCGACTGCTTATAATAACTTCCAATTTACCTATTTTGGAAATTTTGTGGGGATTGTATTAAGCTTTTCAGACACTGAAATGGCAGCATGCGTCTTTTTACCCTACTCTTTTACCTTAGTAGGTTGCTGTCTGAATTTAGTTCACATTCTACAGATGAATCTAAAATTCCTAGCTTGAAGCTTACTGTTTGTTAAGATAAACAAGATTCTATTTTTGAAGTCTGAAGCTACAAAAACACCCCAGAATGTCAAAGTGATTGTCTGTTTCTTTAAACTTCTTTGCGTACCTTAAAATAGAAGCAATGAAAACCCTAGAAGGAAAGTTCACTAAAATAATACCAGAGGTTTTCAGAGGGCGGATTTCTGATATTTTTTTCCCTGTACATTTCTAAACACGTCAATTTGAGGGAGAAAAAATTTTTATTCAAGTATTTTATTGTAGAAGTATCTAAGATGCACAGAAGTTTTAAATTGTTACAAATCCATTTTGCAATCATAGTCTTGCAGCTGCTTATGGAGTAACCAACGTATGTAAAGCAGATAGATACCATTCTTACCTGGTTTACATACTTCAGTTATTTCATTCTTGGGTATTTCATTCTTATCCCTGACAGGATGTATAAGGATGAAACAAAAGTGAAAACAGTAAGAAAAGAAGTATGGTTTAGACTGAGGTCCTTATTTTTATTTTACTTTACCCTTTTTGTCACACAAACGTGCTAGGGTGATGCTGAGGTGTACATCTAAAGAGACAAACCTGAGAACTTCTAAAATTGAAATAGAGCTGTACCAAGGATCCTATATATTTCTATCATGGTTATTTGATCAAGTAGAGCACATTCTATTCATTCCTCGTCAAAATTTATCTTGGAAACTCATATTCAATGAAGTGATTGTCTTATGGATTGCCCTGCCTCTGGTCCCAATATGGATTTTGTCAAATTATGTCCTAAATTAATGTTTTTGCCACTACACTACTTATGGTTCTGTGGTTGAAATTTATTTGGTTTATGATTAAGAATGTAACTTGCATTAAAGAAAACTCTTTTTAACTATAGACAGCAGGCTTTGAACTGCACTTGCCCTTAACTGTGAGAACTACAAAAAAATTCACATTGTTAGTGTTGCAGTTGGGAACGCCCCCCTGCTCCCCAAAAAGACCAAAACCAGAAACAAAACAAAACAAAACAAAAAAACACAAACCAAAAAAAAAACAACCCACACAAAAAAAACCCCTGTCCTAACTTCCAAATGCTCTTTAAAGTCCTGCAGCAAATCATCGTTTAATTTAGCTATACCAGGCAATTCGGAAGTATTTGAAAGTAGATTACTGATCCAGACCATTTTAAAGATAGTCCTTTGGATGACATATAGTACAAACAGTTTGAATACATTAGTAGTGTTTCATTTAGCAGATGGTGTAGCTATTGTAAGATAAATCAAGTATTTATTTTAATAGATACAGTTCCTCACATACTGTTGTATCTTGTTGATGAAAGAAGTGCTTGATAAGTAGTATGTGATTATAAAAGCATCAGCTTCAGCTGGAAAAACAATACCTGATGTTTTGATCCAAGTCCAAAGAGCCCAGAAAAAGTGGAGAGAGAAGTGGCATGTAATGTTTGAACATGGCATAGTCTGGAGTAAATACGTAGTGTGATGTAACTTGTGGTGTAAGCACAGCTTTATTTCTGCCTTATGGGGCTGCAAAATGACCTCAAATTTGATGTTTACTCACAGAAGAGATGATAATGTTAACTTCTCAGTGAAACTGCAAGAAAGTAATTGTATTGGAGTAACTAAGTGATCTAACCAAACTTAATTTCAACACGTTTCTGTTAACTTGCTGAGGAAAACTGACTAAACAGATCAGAAGTAATACCTTCAGAATATAATAACTATAGATAATAAAGGAAGAAGATGTTCCTGTTGTTCCAAGATAGCTCAGAAAATAAGTGCTTAAATTATCAAAATCATTATTTTGATATTGGGAGCTTGAGAAAACAAGGACTTCAGTTATGTTTAGTCAATAATATGAGTATACTCCGTTTATGTATATTGAGAGCTTGCTGTATGCTCCTTTATGGGGAGAAGCTCTCAAAATTTTTAAAGTTACCTTTTATCTTGAAACAGTGTTTGTGTGTAGGAGGAAAACAGTGCTGAACAATGTGAATGCACTCCACAAATCTCTGTAGAACAGCTTGATAAAATGCTGTCCAAACTTTGCAAAGCAATGGCATTGCTGGGAGGGAAGTTTGAAGACTAATGTAGAGTACCTTAAAAAAAAATTAAAATCCTTAATTGGGAATGTACTTTTTTAGTTAATTTCTTTCCCCTTGTTTTAGCTAAGTCTTTTGAACCTGCATTGAAGCTTAGTAATCAGTCTTCATATCACTGCTTAACCAAGAATGACCAAAGGGAGTACAAAATTTATAAGTAATCAAAGAGTCACTGAGGACAACTTGATGATGATGATACTCAAATATTCTCAGGAGAAGTCATTACACTGTGTTCTGACATTTGCAGTAATTCAGAGGTACGGTTGGTTTGTTTTTTTTAAGGGAGCATAAATATGCAGTCAGGCTTGGAACAACTGATTAGGGAACAAGAAGAAGAGGCTTTTAACAGTTTTTGAGTTTAGTCCTTTGTTAAGTAAATCACAGCTGCTGTTTTGCTTAACTACAGTCAACAATCAGCTTATTCAGTTCATAAGTTTCTTACCCTCATAACTTATAATGGAAGGCACTAAAAAACTAAATGCTGTTACAGGAAATTCTATCTACATGTTCTGGTGGGTTCATATATATTTGTTATGGATAAGAAATTACATAAGTATTGTTTTATATAGAAAATAGTTGTCTTTTTCCTTCTTTCTTTATGATCTGCTAATAGACTGCAGTAGTATCCACTCTGCTTTCATTTTTCTTGACTAAAACAGTTGAGCGTTTTTTTAAGGTGATGCTTTACAGCACAGTATGCGTATATTAGAAATCTCTATTGGCTTGTTTAGGGTTAGCTGGTAAGTATTTGACTCTTTCCAAGGCTAGGCAGAAAAACTGGCTTCTTTCCTAAAATCAGCATAGCAGTGTTAGTATACTGATGTGCTGATACGGTTATTACTTCAAGTGTTGTTGCTGTTTTCTTTCAGAACTATGTGAAAAAAAGTCCACAATGTCCTCTGTTATAACATAGATGCAATTTACGTGTACTCCCACTGTCGTCATCACCTATGTAGCTAGTCTCTGTGCCTCGTCCGTTTGGAGCATCTTACCTGAATGGGATGTTTTAGCCATTTTGTTCAATAGCATGCTATTACATGTCAAAGTTTGAAATTCTAACTTTTGGTTTCTCACCATGCAACTTTGTCTACATGTAAACTGAGGTACAGTATCCTAACATCACATTTTTGTTTTTCGAAGGTATATCACACTAATAGTTTACAATCCTCATTAAATCACTTCACATACACACTACTTGCTGCACTGCAAGGCACAAGGAACTGTTTTTTTTATAGCATTCCAGTTATGGAATGCTACAAAGAGTTACCAAAGTTTGAATAGAAACTCGGGAGCCTTGGAAGTTTAAAAATATGTCCAACATGGTAAAAACCCAGGTTTTTTGTAAGTAAGCTGTCTCTCTGTTTGGGAGGTTTAAATGAATGGAGTTTTATGGCACTTTGCTTCACAGTAATATGGTAACTATCAGTTTTTACAGGCAAATTTAATAATAAAATGTTACATCTCTGTGGGTTTTTTCATAATGTCTGGTCTTCAAAAATGTAGGCTAAAGCTCCCCTTGAAACAGGGCATTTCAGATTAATGCATCTGTTTCTTCTGTTGTAGAGAAGTACGTGCCTTTCAGTGAAAGAACTTAATCTTAGAACCAGAGAAGGAGACTGCTTCATGGGAGGAATAAGAAGCAAGAGGGTATGCAAGTTGGGGGGACTAATTTAATTTGTGTATATTTTGGCATCCTTAATTTGTTGCAATAAATACTGTACCAATTTGTTGTACTTTTTTGTATACAGAGGATTCTAAATGTAAAGCCTATGGAGAGAGAGTGCACTAAAATGAAGACCTATTTGGAGGGGAGATTACTTTTAAAACAGGGTATTTTTTGCTTGTTACAAATCTTGTATGCCATAAATGCGGTATACACTTTTTCTACAGTAATCTGGAATGTTAACAATTTTTTTTTGCTGATATTAAATTGCAAGTGAACATAGCCTCTGTGGACTCCTCAGAATTGTTAGAACTCTGTTTTAGTTGAGCAGATGCTTTACCCTTTACAAATAAAATGCCAAACTACTGCCTTTTGTGTTGAGACTTTTTTTAAAACTGAATTAATGTTTTATGTAAACTTTAGTGAAAAAATAAAAACTGTTTACGGTGTTCCTAGCATTTAGCTTGATACTTCAACACTTTATAGATTTTTAAGGTTATTAGTATGATCTTGTAAAACACAGTTCTGCAACATCTTTTTGCTGTTAAGATTACAACTATTGAGTCAATTTTTTTGTGTGAACTTCAACTTGTGTGAACAGATTGTTGCTCACTGACTTTGGGGTGGTGCTGGTGTAATCCATGCGGTGTCAGTGTTCAGACCTATGGTGAAGCAGAGGTAAGCCTTTGGGTAGCCTTGTTTACTTTTGTACTCTTTAAACAATCTAAGTCAAATACTAAATTTGCTGTAACTCTAAAATGGAAAAAGTGACATCAGAAGCAGCTGTTACTATGAAATGAGCGGTAACATTCACATGAATGTAGTTGGTATCCAGCAGTTACATTTATTTTTAGGTAGTGCCATAAAAGTTAATAGAACAAGCTTTAAGACCTGGAAGACCTAATTTTTTTAAAATGTGTTGCAGTTTCCACAGGAATAATGTGGAATAATGCAGACAAATGTTCAAATTCCAGTTCATTAAAATTACTGTGTAAATTTATTGCTAATTCTGTATACATCTAGTATCGAGGCATAAACTTGCTATAGCAATATTGGTGGGGCTGGCTATGTTTCCTGAAAGCTCCTATGTAATGGGCTACGGGGAAAGAGGGATTATCTTTCCTGCTTCTTCAGTCCCCTCTTGGTGTTTGAACAAAATAGGAGTACCTTATTTGTCTTTGAGGTTATTTCTGCAGTGATGGGGCGGGGAGGGGTAGACTTTTTTAACCCTGTATCAGCTGATTTGCCGTACTGAAAGCTACTTACTTTGCCCTAGCAACAAGTCAGATAAAATCCGAAGTAATGGATGCCAAATCAGCCTCCTAAGGTAATTTTCATCTACAGTTGCCCATGTGCCGCACACAGCTGGGAGATATATTGTATTTACAATAAATGCAAGTCTTTATTTTGCTTCCTCTCCTCCTGTACCCAACTTTTTCTGTCCATATTTAAAGATAAAATTGAAGTGAAAACACAGCACTTCATTCTCAGAGAGCCTTAATTGGGGAATTTAGAGACGTCGTGAAGAATAGCTGTGTCATAGGCTGCAGTGAGAGAACAACAAATGATAGAAGGCAAAGCATGTTGCTTGCCCATATAAAAGGGACTATCAGTGTTAAAACTAAACATAATTGCAGTCTTTCTTTAGATTTTAATTTTTCTAGCAGTGGCACATGTTAGCCCTAGCAGTAGAGACTGTCTTCCTGACATCCTAGAATTAGTTGTTTTAATTCTGTAGAATCTTTCTAGGCTTCGAGCTGAATACATCCTGAGGAGCTGTTATGCTTGCTAAGCACAGATACTTAAGCTGTTTAAGTATGTTAGAAACACTGGAAATGCAAACGCTCAGTTTGTAAGCTCTTGCACTTCCTGCAAGTAAATCTTGAGATTTTCCTGGAGAAAAAAACAAAATAGAACAGATTATTTATGTTTCTAAGCAAATTTTTGGCAGGGGGGGACACCAACAAATTTTCCAAAAAAATTATGTGGGCTTCTTGAATTCATGCCTCCAAAATTATGAGGATCTATTTTGTAGGACAAGTGCCTATGAAGCAGTCATACAACTGATAAGTTGTGACAGTTTTGTTTTCTGGTATGCCAGATACTATGTGTCCGTGGTGCAAACTTCCTCAGCCTTGTCCAGACCGTATCTAATTTCAACAGCTGAACTGGCTGTCATTGCTTTTGCAGACACAAAATAAGTCAATTGTGTTATATGTGTCTTGGTCTTAACAGTTCAAAATCTGCTCTGAATTATGTGCAGCCCCTGTTGATATGTGCAACACTGTCGGTAGTATTTCCAGCTGTGGCTGAAAAGCTGTTCTTTTCCAACATTCTTTCAAAAATTTTGGGAAGAGTATGCCACCCTAGAGGCCAATAACTGACCTGTGTGTAAATGGGATTAAAGTTGGTATCAAGTGTACTTATCACTTTACAATTTGATGTAAAACACAAGGTTAGAAAGATGAAGACAATTAATTATGAAATATATAACTGAGTAGCCATGTATGGAAAGTTTTATTCCCATTTGAGTCAAGATGTAGAAGGAAAGCCAGCGTGCAGCCTGTATGTTCCTAATGGGAGAAGTGGTATTCTGTTAGCAACAGATATTTCTGCATAATGTCACTGATACATCTGACAGAGTTGTGTGGCTGCAGTTATCCTATCAACACTGACAGAGCATCCATCCACTGATGTAACCAGCAAGAGCCAGATGCCCACCTTGTTGGGGTCACTGCCAAATAGTAGTGAAATATTCCTTCCAGAATATACTCCCTAACACTCTACTACTAGCTCCTTGGCTGAGCTGGCTGGTAGCCCAAGCCTTGTTTTGTTTTGTTTTGTTTTGGTTTTTTTAACCTGTCTCTTGTCAGCCAGCATGGACTTCTCTTCAGCAGCAGCTCCCAAACTGATCTCTGATCAGCCAGGCTTCCTCTTCCTTATCAGCCCAGCACTCAAGAAACATGTTGGTTTGGGATTTTTTGTGGGTTTATTTCCAAGTCACTTGGCCAGTGTAACCCAAAAGTGGACCCCTCCAGCCATGCAATGAAACTCCTGTGGAGAAGGACTTGATCTTCACAGTAGGCAAGCTCCGTGAGCTGATCCTAGCAATGTAAGAGGGAAGTAGCCTTCACTGGATAAACAGCTACCAGTGGAACAGCGATGCAGTACTGCCAACATATTTCTTCACCTTTTATTGCGAATTTCTGTACACTTTTGGCACTTGACAAAGCAACAAAATAGTTGCATCTTACAACATATGGATTATCTGTCTTGGAAAGGCCCTAATTTTCTCTATTTCTGTGACATGTAAATGCTACCTTGTATATGACTCATCCTACTGTTAGCTTCTCAAGGAAGAGAGGCTGTGTCCAGCTCACTTCAAAAAATAAGAAGTGGTGTGGAGGGTCCTGCCTTTGGGGAGCCATGAAAGGAAGGGAAAAGTGAACCTCCTTGCATAAGTATCATTCACAGATGGCATTAGGACATTGTGGATATATGAAGCAAGTGATTCATTTTGCTGGAATATGAATAATTCCATGTCTTGCCTTCCCCCTCCTTCCTGCTCTCCTCCTCTGCCTTCCTCCCTCTTTCAATAAATCCACCCTTTTCTATTGTGTAGTAAGTTCTGGCAAGGAGACATATCCTTCCTATGAGATGTCCTCTTGAGGAGGATCACTGTCCAGAAAGGTTGTATGAACCTGCAGGCCACCAGGTTGGATGGATTTGCCATTCCTCATGTGAATTACAAAGTGTGCAGCAGATCATGATAATCTTGCCAGTGGAGAAGGCAAAGCCGATGTGTATGGAGATGCCTGAAGGCCTAGTTCATGGTCACCTGGCAGAAGTTAAAGACCCACTGAATTTCCAATAGCTTTGATGACTGTACAGAACAATGTTAGGCACCAGCGCAACAGAGGTAAGGCAGTGCTGCTGACAATCTTGTAGTTGGCCCATGTTTGAAACAGGTACTAGCTTATCACAAGAGACAGCTACTGGAGTTCTGATACTGACACACATCAGTGTTGTTTACAGCCAGTAGGCTTAATGTAAGTATGCATGAATCCCTTCTGCTGAGACACTGCTGTCATTTCACTCTATTCTTCTTTTGATTGTGACAGCAGACTCCCTGTGTTTGTCACTGGATTTCTTGTCTATGGGCTGGCAATGTTGGAGCTGATATGTGTCCTGAATTCTGTGGCCCTTACACTAAATATTTCAGGTCGTGCCACAGACCTTGATTATAATTATGTTAACTATGCAGTACTGAACTGCTGTGCTGCTCATCCCTTGAAGATTAGTGTTGCCTGCTTCTGGATTGCAACAAAAACCCAGAATATGCAGGTTGCTGAATTGAACATAGCACCAGCTCCAACAACTGGCTCAGAAATGTATGGGTCCAAGAAGTTGAGGGGATCAGCCTGTATACCTGTAATTTTTTAACAATGATGGAGTAGGCTCAAAAACTGCCATTTAATAACTCAAAACTACTCGAACAGCAACTTACTCTTTTTTTCTGACCAGGTTGATGCAAATTCAGTAGCTGCGTCTCTTGTGCTTGACTAGATGTCTCTTGAAGTTCTGCTTGCTAAAAGCTCTGTCTTCTCTACCTCTACTTTGTAGATCATAGGTTGGTGCAATATACTGGCTCAATGAGGTTCATGTGGACATTGAAGGTAAATGGCAGAGAGAGCTTAAAAAACCCTACATGACAGATGAGAGAGTTAGTAGTGAGAAGAGGCCCAGAACAGACTTGCCAAACGTAGAGCAAATCTTGCAAGTTTTGTCTTAAATCATGCCTTCTTCATGTCTTAAATCTTGATTTAGCGGTCCCTCTGGTTTATTAGCATAGGTATGAGTAGAGATACATTGATATCTTGTCATGTGGGAATGTTATGTGCATATAGGTGAAGCTGTGTAGCCTAAATAAACCCTTGGGAATAATGTGGTAGATTGACCTAGATGTAGTCAGTCAGGCATGTGCAAACAGGACGGTTGTGTAAGTAATTGTCTCATATTTGTGACAGATATTTTTCTAAGGTGAATGCATCTGGGCAACCAAGCTCATTTTACATAGACATAAGCTCAAACAGGCAGCAGATAATAACATTTTTATTTCAGATCTAGATTTGATATGAAGGAGCAATCTAGGCATGATGATTTTATATCTCATTACAGTTGTACTTAATCCCCTCTTAAGGAGCTCTAATTGAGACAGATTCTTTTACATTCTCAACACATGTACTAAGAGGAGAAACAGTTTATTTACAAGCAATGTACACATTTAACTCCTGAATAACTGCACTACTCACAGCTCTGCCTTGCAATATTCTTACTATGCATTAATATTGACGCTTATTTCAAACAAACAAACAAACAAACAAACTTATCAAAGCACTTAATCGTATGCTTAATTCCCACAGAGATGAACTGGGTTTAACCTATGTCTAATGTCTCAGCTCAGCTAGGATCTTGAAACATTGTAAATTACAGTAATAGAATTCCAGTTTGTCTGGAAAAATCAGGTGACTGTACCACACTACTGGAAAGCCATTCCCTGTGGAAGTATGCAGGCAGACACAATACCTGTTCATGTCAATAAATAATGTGTTACTTAGTAGTACTAAGCAAAATTTGACAGACCATAGAGTTTTGGCTCACTCTGAAGTAGATGTATTTAAATGATTACTTGCAACATACAAAGAACTTGCAAACCACTTTCATGTGAAGAACTTGCGAATCGCTTTCATTGCATGTGTTCAACAACAGATACTCAGCAGGTTAGATGCTTCAGTGTACCAAGAAGAGCACTCATTCAACTTAAAAATTACAATTACATATTTAATGGCAGTATGCAATATTGAAAATTCAACTACATGTTGTATTAAACATTATTTGTTTTGTATGAAAGTAAAAATTTAATCAGGTTTCACTAGGCAATCAAATTCCTTGATATCTTAAAAAACAAATTAATTTGCTTAAAGGCTCTTGTTTGATATGAGTTTGTGTTTAAGGCAGACATAAGTCTTCACATGCATTCGATAGCATCTGTTCCAAGTAGTCTTTAATGTTACTAACCATAAGGGCTTTTTTTTGGCCTTCTTCCCTTTTTTCCTGTTTTGCATTTGCATAGAATAACAATGGTCTGGTTTTACACACCTCTTTTTTTCTTTTAATCTTAAAACCTTTTCAATAACATAGTTGATCTCTTAGTTGAGAACTGATTGTCAATATTTATTTAGGCAACATTTCAAATAGAAGTTCTCTGACTCTTGTTAGCTTCTTGGCTTTTGTATGTATGTCTCCACACTGCATACAAAGAAGTTAAAAATAGCTAAAGTTACAATAAAAGATCAAGTGCTTAAATGTTGGAAAGTATCGTACAGGTTTTCTGTGCAACCTTAATTTAATTCGCATGTGTTTAAACATAATGATATTATCATTATTACTGAATATGTAATGGTTTTTCCACAGGACTTTCCTTCCTTACTGCAGGGCGAAGAAACTCAATTAAGAAATAAATTTTCAATGTACTGTTTTCCTCACACATTTGCATGATTTAGGCCTTATTCTGAATTCAGATGGTTTTCTACATAAATAATGACTACTTGCCTCTTAGCTTTCTTCCAAGACACCTATGCCAATAGTAGCTTAGACCTTCAAAGGAATAAAACCAAGTTGATTTTCACAGAAACAGCAGAACACTTATTCCCATTTTACAGATAGGGTACTGAGACTGTGAGAGACTAAAAAGTTACTAATTTTGGTAAGTTTGCTTCAGTTAAAACAGCTAGAAATGATTTTTCAGGTTGTTAAACATTTCACATGTTCTAAGTATGTGTTGTTTTATTTGTCGTTGTAAGAACTTTTACAGATCAGAGCCAGAATCTTAATTTGATCATCAGAAAATGAGAAATACATAGCGAATGACAAACTGGACAAATTTTGAGTTAAAAGATTTGTTTAGCATCACCTGGAAACTCAGTGGCAGAGCCTGGAGTAAAATCTGTTTCTGTAGAGTATTGTTCAATTTTGTTTCCCTTTCTTTTTCCTTTGTAATAAAGCTGATAGATCTTTAATCACCATGTATCCCTTGTGCGTTGCTCAAGTGTACTCCATCTGGTATGCTGAATGAAGCAGGGTCCTTTGGGAAAAATACTTTCTGATTATGTAGTTAAAGACTGTATTGCAGTGCATATGCACAAGGTGGCAACTTTCTTCTGCTATGACTAAAGAAAAGTTATTTGTCTTTAGAGAACTGGGCTAGTAATTAGGAGAAAAAAAGGAGGATGAACTTGGGAACTGTTAAATTTGTAATTGTTTTGGAAGGGAATATTTTATTAAAGATTCTTCTGAAGGAAGGGGGATTTCTTTGAGGGTAGGGGATATAAAATGATGTGTTGAGAAGAAAGACCAGTCTTTGGAGTGTGCTTTCCGCAGGTTTCAATTTACTTCATTCTCTAAGAGAAACTAATTCTGAATTGATTTGCTTTGAATAACCTGTTACAAAGCTGTTACCTGTGAACTGCATGAATTATCTAGAATTCAGTAGTTACTGCTCGAGGATGACTGGACAGGAATTTAGTGCTTGGCAGACTGAAAGGTTGAAGGAACCATTTTTCTGGCAGGAGTAAATTTTAAATTCTGTCTGAGGATATGCTTTACTCCAGTTTGTAATAGATGCATGTCAGCAATCTGGCTTGCTATGGTACAGCTAAGTGCCTTGTTTTGTAGATACCTGGTTTGTTTCTTTCCCAACCACTTGTATTTGGTTTTATTATTTACCTTTTATTATTTACATTTACAAAATGTTTCTAACAAGAAAGACAAAGGTACCCCAGGTAGAATCAAGGATTTACTATGTATGGTTCAACATAAATGGTTCAACATAAATATAATAACAGACCAAAAGCTTAGAAACTAAGCAGATGAAGCAGACAAAGGATGATAAACAAGAAGAAGCAGCATCTTCATTTTATGGCTACAAGATGTAGTGTCCACTACTGATTGCCACAAACTTTGCATCAGGTAGGGCAAATCACAAACTCTTTGCTAGTCTAACCACTTCTGATCTTTCACTCAAGAAAGTGAGAGCAGAAGCTTTCCTTTTATTTTTCTTATGAAGGAGTAATAAAAGGATGTAGCAACCTTATTTAAGAGTCAGTTTTTAAGTAAAGTGTCTTTTCTGAACTAGGGAGAGGTACATCCCATCTTATTGTAACACAAATTAGATGGTTGGGCGTGGTCTTCCTGTACAAAAGTAGATTCTGTTGAATGTCTAACCATTGTAGTTATACATAGATAAATAATGAAATATGAGAATAAGAAAAGGTCATTTTTATTCTGAATAAGGAATTACTTTACCATTAATGTCTAAACACCTAATGAACAGTAAGTCTGGGTATGGTGGATTCCAGAGGACACCGCAGAGCATACCCACAAGCTGTGCAATCCTTGGGCTGGACTAAAAGACAAGTTAGGGACCAGCTACTGGCCAGGGAGAGATTTCTCCAGCATGTCAGTCCTAGAAATAACTACCGATGTTTGAGGCAAAGAGGAGGAGAAATTAATGCACCAGATTCCCATTTGCATGTCTGAGTATAATACTGGTTTGTCATACTGGGTTGAATATGGACAGACGTAACACTTTAGGGAGCCTGAGTCAGAGCAGCTGCAAGTGAAAAGTGCTTGCAGCAAACTGAGAGGCAGCATTTGACTTCCTACAGTCAGAGGTCCTGAAAAGAGTTTGGATTCCTCAGCCACACAAGGGACAACCAAACTGCATGAATTTCAGCACTGCTTTTAGGCCACAGCAGCATCACGAAGTAGTGAATAGCCAGAAATTAATGTCACTGGTGACTTAATCCTTCTGAAAGGAAACTGAATCCCTAAAAATGGATGTGTATACAGAGCTCCACTTTGCAGATCAACCAAAGTTTGTGGGAAAATTACAATGCATGTTTGAGTTTGAGTCACTTTAATGTTAAGCACTTTATGTTTGTTATTTGGTATCCAAGGTTTTCTTTCCTGAATCCTTTCCTTCCTTTCCTTTAATTAAACACAGTTTAATTCTGTACGAGAATAAACACTTTTTTTTTTTTTTAATTTAAAAAAAATTCCTTGATTTCCTGTTATTCTGATGTGTAATATCTTAGAAATTTTAGGGATCATCCTTAGTCGTTTTCTTGGCCACAGAGTGGCAGCACTAAGCGTCAAGCCCGAGGCTCCCTGTTTCAAGGGGTTCACCAGGACCTGCAGGGAGGAATGAGGAGCACCAAACCCTTCGATGAGCCCCAGATGTAACTGTAGGGCTCTCAATAGCTCCTATTTCTTTTTGTTTGGAGTCTCAGTTCTTAAACAGAGTGTCAATTCTGATTTCAGATTTGTTAGCAAATGGAGTCTCTGACAGATTGCTACAACTTGACATCAGTGCCCAAAAACAATGATGGTGTTAACTTTTGCTGAGAGTGGCAGGACATAAGTATTCAAGTGAAAGAAAGGACCTTTTTCAAGCTGTCAAGGAGGAAATCAAATAGGATGCAGCAACTAATAGACCAGGAGAATGAGTTCTCCAAATTCGCTTCAGAATTTGCTACAGAACAGTGAATGAGTGAATACCAGGAACAAGACTTTCAGATATATTTCAGGTATGAAGGATGAGGATAAAAAATAATTTTCATTACATTTAGATGAGATGATACATTTTATTTACTGTTCTCAGTTGAGAACAGCTGATGTTACCTTTCTCTAAGAGATAATGCTATTTTTATTGAGTGATATATTAAAATAATGTATTTTAAGTATAGTGATTTTAGAATTATGATTAAAAATGGAACAGAACTACTCTATGCCTTATAAAACATACTATAAAAATTCAAATGCACAATATATTTGAATTTTTGAGAACTTTGGCATTCATGAGATGTTCTTTAGACCAGTAAAGTATGACTTTACTTTTCTTCCTCTGAAGAAATACTTTCATATTGTAAAGAAAGTATTTATTCTAAAATATGGCCAATATTGTTCTATCAAATGACTCATGTATTACCAATTAATAGAAAATATTTAATGGTTCTTTGTTTCATCTTTCCTCAAACAAGCCAGGATTTTCTTTTTTTTTTAGGCTTGCATTTGGACAACTAAAGGATGACAAGCTCCATTTATTGAAAACTTAAATACTGCTGAAAATGATGTGTTTTGCTTGCATTTATTATGATTCTTCTTTTCTTTTAAAATCCTAGCTAGAATTACATCCTTAGTTTTATTAGTGTCTAACAGTTAGGAATCCTGGTGAGAACAAGTTAAAGATCTCCTTAAATGCTCTGTAAATACTCACTTGAATCCTATTTTATGTAGTGTGCCCGCTGGCAGGAATGATTTATAACTGGCCTATAAAGGAAGAGACTAATGCATCTAAATAGAAGCATCAAAAGCCACAACTCTGCCACAATGTGCAGAATGCACAGAACTGTATCCTGTATAATACGTTATCTCAGATACCTTCATTTAAGCAGACTCAGTCAAATTCTCCCAGCTATGAATTATGAAAGACATAATTCCTTCCAGAAATCAAGCTGTTCTCACAGAGTATTGATGGCTTTTCAACATTAAGGTTGTAAATGGCAGTTTCACAACTTGCAGTGCGACCATGCTTTCACATAAACTATTTAAACACTATTGTCCTGATTTTTACAGCAAAATAAACTGTGTTGGTACACCTGAACTCATGTTCTTCTGAACATAGAAGAGGCAGTTTTATCCTTTGCCCATCTATGAATGTCATCTTTTTAATTCAACACATGAATTGCATGTCTGTGGTAATATTATTTCTTTAAAGCAAGCACCCTACTCCACAGTAGGTGTTACACCAAGAAAAAATAGTTAAGCGTACTATGGGAGAAAGTACAGTATGCAAAGGTATTTCCCTCAAAACACTAAGGAATATCTCGATATAATCACATTAGAATATAACATAACATAACATAACATAATATAA
>NW_009209801.1:0-773 GCF_000690835.1 Fulmarus glacialis
GGGCCTGGCCATCCAGAGAAGTTTTTACGCAGCGAAGAGTACACCGGTCCAAGCAATACGGAGCCCGTTTCTCCAGGAGAATGCTGTGGGAAACGGTGTCAAAGGTTTTACTAAAGTCCAGGTAAACAACATCCACAGCCTTTCCCTCATCCACTAAGTGGGTCACCTCGTCATAGACGGAAATCAGGTTAGTCAAGCAGGACTAACTCATAAACTCATGCTGACTGGGCCTCATCACCTGGTTGTCCTGTACGTGCCATGTGATGGCACTCAAGATGATCTGCTCCATAACCTTCACCAGCACCAATGTCAGACTGACAGGCCTGTAGTTCCCTGGATCCTCCTTCCAGCCGTTCTTGTAGATGGACATCACATTTGCTAACCTCCAGTCAGCTGGGACCTCCCCAGTTAGCCAGGACTGCTGATAAAGTATTGAAGTACTTCCGCCAGCTCCCTCACTATCCTTGGGTGGATCCCATCGGCCCCATAGACTTGTGTGTGTCTAAGTGGTGTAGCAGGTCACTAACCATTTCCCCTTGGATTATGGGGGTTTCATTCTGCTTCCCATCCCTGTGTTCCAGCTCAGGGGGCTGGGTACCTGGAGAACAACTTGTCTTACTATTAAAGGCTGAGGCAAAGAAGGCATTAAGTACCTCAGCCTTTTCCTCATCCTTTGTCGCTATGTTTCCCCCTGCATCCAATAAAGGATGGAGATTCTCCTTAGCCCTCCTTTTGTTGTTAATGTATTTATAGAAACATTTTTTATTGTCTTT
>NW_009209801.1:948-8555 GCF_000690835.1 Fulmarus glacialis
CCTGGTCTTCTTCCCTGCCAGCTCGTCTTTCGGCACATGGGCACGGCCTGCTCCTGTGCCTTTAAGATTTCCTTCCTGAAGAATGTTCAGCCTTCCTGGACTCCTTCGCCCTTCAGGACTGTCTCCCAAGGGACTCTGTCAACGAGGCTCCTAAACAGGCCAAAGTCTGCCCGCCAGAACTCCAAGATAGCAGTTCTGCTAAGCCCCTTCCCTACTTCTCTGAGAATCGAAAACTCTATTATTTTGAGATAGCTATGCCCAAGACAGCTCCAACCATCACATCACCAAAAAGTCCTTCTCTTCATCCTAGTAGGGTGGTCTATAACGGACTCCCACCATGATATCTGCCTTGTTGGCCTTTACCCTGATTCTTACCCATAAACACTTGACCCTTTCATCACTGTCAAGCTCTAGACAGTCAAAACATTCCCTAACACACAGGGCCACAGACCACCTCTGCTTCCTTGCCTATCCCTTCTGAAGAGTTTATAGCCATCCATTGCAGCACTCCAGTTGTGCGAGTCATCCCACCATGTTTCCGTGATGGCAACTATATTATAGATTTCCAGCTGCACAATGGCTTCCAGCTCCTCCTGTTTGTTGCCCATGCTGCATGCATTGGTGTAGACGCACTTCAGTTGGGCTAATGATCCTGCCACCTTTTTTTAGGGAGAAGCCCTAATTCCTATGAGACCGTTCTCAGGCACTTCCATGGTTTCTAACACATCAATAACCCTTGTGTCTTTGCTGCCATGTGGATCTCTATCCCCTACCCCCACTGAGATGGCAGACCGAAGGACCTCACTAGCACACCGTCCCTCAAACACTGGCATGCCACCCCCAGGCTTATCTTATTTGTTTATATACTTATCTGAGTGTGTACTGGATGCTGTTAAGTGATACCTACTGCAACATCAGTAGATGATTTTTTAATTAAGCTTTCAAAAAACTTCAGTACATTTTTATTCTTCCAGCAGGTAAGCTCTCTTATATGGCTTATAACTCTTAACTTACTTTTCAAAACATGATTACAGGTGTTTACAGTGAAAAGTATACGACAAAATCTTTGAAAAGAACTGAAAAAAAATTAATTTACTTTGCTGCAATCTTTCACTATTAACAAGTTTTCCCAGCAAATTGCTGATCTTTAGAGATTAAGACAGATTTGAACCACATGTCAGGTGAGGAAACATCAGCTGGTATAAATTGGTATAGCCTGCTGTTTTGCTGCTATTGTCTACCAGTATAGAGGATTTTGAAATTTTCACCTCTAGGGAAACTACATTTCTACCCGAAAAAAAAATATGAATTCCTTCTCTGTTGTTATAATGGCTCATGGTGTTGTAACAAATAAACAATAGGATGCTAGTTGGCATATATGGAATAGATATCTACAGGAAAGGGACAGTTTTCTAAGATAATTTTTCACTTGGAAAAAGTTCACTTTTGTGTTACTGTCACGTAGAAAGATGAAGGTACTTTTAAAGTGTGAATATCAAGATTAGAGATGATGATCCTGTGGGTGAAACCATTAACATGGACTTCTTGAGGAGGATTTATGGAAGATCTTCACATCTAGGAATCACAAGGACAGGAGAAAGCACTGACTTTGAAGAACAGACAATTCCATTCGGTAGTTTAGCAAGGGGAGTTAGCAGATACGCAGATGATATCTTTGAAGCTTTAAAAAGATTTGTGTTCCAAAAGCCACAACCAACTTAATTGGTTTTCTAGAACCTTTGACTCTGTTTAGTGTGGGACATTGTGAAATAATAGACCATTCTAGTAAAATATATGAGCATTATTGCAAAAAGGAAGAGAGGTCAAAAGACATGTTGAAAGGAAATGGAAACAGATTATTTCCAAGTTGAAAAAAGCATAAACGTTGAGAGGAGCTCAGTGATTTAATGTTTCAGGATAGTTCACTGAAGTTTGTAGGTTTTTAGACAAGCTCCAGTTCAGTAAAAGTATCTTAACTTCTCTTAGCCAGATAGGCCAGTGAACAGATAAAATGGATATTCAGGTGGGATGTTGGTTAGGATTTTTAGCAATTTAGATAGCTGTTTATTTTTCCCATGCTTTTTTTTTGTTTTCTCACCCACCTTAGAAGATAAGGAGATGGAGAAACTCCAGTTTCTTAAACTTGTGAGCAAAAAATGAGTTTACAACTGCTACAAAAGACCTGCATCATAAATCAAGTTCTTTTGCAATTTGTGAACAAATCTTGACTTTGTTAAGATT
Organism: Fulmarus glacialis; assembly: GCF_000690835.1. Taxonomy (NCBI): domain Eukaryota; kingdom Metazoa; phylum Chordata; class Aves; order Procellariiformes; family Procellariidae; genus Fulmarus; species Fulmarus glacialis. The sequence goes on from NW_009209801.1 coordinate 3,190, forward strand.
ACTTTCTTTTATGTATTTGGAATTAGTACTGCAAATTCAAGTGTTAGCTTTGTTTCATGTGGAACTGAAAAGTACTATATAAAAGCTAGGAATTACTATTTATTTACTGTATGCTATTCATAGTGAGTAGTATGTGACACTATGGTAACATGTCTCCTCTTTCTTTATATGAACTGACCTTTATAAGCTTCCTCTTCTTGACTAAATAAATCTTACAATTCAGTTTTCCCTTGCACGTCTGTAAATGAAACCATTGTCAAATGCAGGATATTAATGAATACTAAACCAAAAAGGTGCATAGTTGAAGAATTCACTTGTTTGTTCAGCTTACGTCCATACCCCATGGATTTTTTCTGCAGTCAATGGAGACTTATTCTACAGAATTTAAGCTTTTATATTTTCAAGGCTTCATAGCCTAAAGGGTCGTGAGAAGAACTTTCCATAAATTAACTAAATGTAACTGATGGGATGTTGTCCAGGAAGTAAAGTGTTTTGAACAATAAGGAAAAGAGTTGTGTGAACTATACTTTTTATCACTGATTTTTCAAGCCAGTCAACAGTATGAAGAAAATGTAAATGTTAACTATTGTACTGGTAGCTCCAGCAGGCAAAACTAGCTATTGTGTCTATCTGTTGACAAATACTAGGGAAAAGTTTCTGGCTGGGGAAACTTTCTCCATCTCCCCTTGGCCCTTCCCATCATGCTTAAAAACCTGGGACTCTACACACACAAGACAGGTGGAAACAGAAGTTGCAAAAGGCAGTTGCCACCTAGTCACCCTTTGGAACTGCTCAATTTCTTGACGTATTGTTGTCGTCATTACCAAGGCGAGCATTGCCAACAGTACTGGGACATACTATGATTGGAAAAGCAGGACCACTCTGTGCCTGTGAATATGTGATATAATGCTTATAACCCCATGTAGCCATAAATTTGCTGAAAAGTGTCTTGTCTGCCAGAAAGCTGGCTGGACTGAATGGCAGCAACTGCTGTAGCTAAAAACAGTGTGTGCATGTGTTTTCCGGACTGTAGAGAAGTCAACCTCTTACAGACAAAGCAATCTGCAGCAGAACAGAAACAGGACCGATTACTTCAAATAAAACCGTATCTTGTTTCTATCAATAGCATGAGTAAGCTGGTACTTTACTCGGAGGTGAAGATGACAAGTATTTGTTTTATAGGCTGTTGAAACAAGTAGTGTCTTTTTCCCTGCTGGTTTTGAGGAGCATCAAGACTCAATCACAAAACATAGTTGTTTGAATTACGAGCTCTGCTTTTGCTGCCAATTTTAGGAAGATTCCTTTAGGCCATACTTCACACTAGCATGAATGTGGGCTTTTTTAATATTTCCATCAACAACCAAAAAGTGTGTTACATAAGTCTGAACATGTTGTAACATGTTGATGTTAACCCACGTAGGAGCTTCTCTACACAGAGAGATTTAGAAAACTAAGGCAAAACAACTAGAGTGATACGCATAAATGAAGAGTTTTAACACCTGTGTTCTGTTGCCTTCCTTTGGGAATAAAGTGCCTTTAGCTCAGATCAGTTCAATAGCCACCTAAAAGTAACGGGATACACCTTTTCCTTCCAAGGGATTACAGGTAAGAAACGTATGCACCAGCCAAAGATTTTCATCTTTTAATAGGGTGTCATTTTGGGAACTGCTGAAATAATCGAATTCTTACCTTGCAAGATGCAGTCTCTTTCAGGGTTCAATATGATCAGTTTTGTTGATGTTTTAAAAGTTTCATTCTGTCCACATAACTGAGTATGGCTCTGAGCTTACTGGCTCCACCAAATACTGTGAAGCAAGGATTACATAAAGAGATTTTTGTTTAAAGGATGTCAATGTTTTCAATCTTGGCAAAAGAGTAGTTGCTGAAAAATTCTTTGCGTCACAATGGTTACTGTGAAGAAAAGAATCTTGAATATGAAGCAATTACAATTTTTGACTCAAGGGATACGAGATAAACCTTGGGTTTATTTAAACAATCTTTTCTTACAAATTGCTGTTGTCTTGGTTTCTCTCACTGTCTCCTCCAGATGTTTTTGGTTTTCTTGCTTTCCACTAAATATATTTGGGTTGAAGATATGTTTTGATAATTTGTTCAATACGCTTCAGTTTGTTTAGATGGACCAATTAAGGATGAAATATATGTTTATCTAGAGATGCTTATTCGTGGAGGCAGAGGAAATTGTGTAATTTTTCATGTGTATATTCAATAGTTTGCCTGTTGTTTATGACACTGTTTTATATTCTAGCTTAGAAGTCTGAATCTTCAGATCTGACCACTCAAAATTCTTTTTCTTGGTGAAAGTTTAACCTTTCTGACCTATAAAATGCTTATAAACTGGAGTTCTTTGCAAGGTCTTCTAAGAAAATCAGTCTGGTACAATTGCAGGGAAGTGCTTATTATTATTTTCTTCCTTCCTTTTTGTAATCACACCTTTACTCTTGCATCATATTTTCTCATCTAGTATTTGCTAGTTAAGTAAAATCTTTTTTTAAAATTCTGGTTTTAAGTTTTTAATCAGCACTTTACTTTTTCCCTCTCAGGTTTCTTATGAAATCCTGCAGTTTTGGCATATGTTGCCTCTGTAATCCAAATCCAGCAATTTTGGTTGTTCTGTGGCATACTTTATATTCTCTTCGTTTGTCCATTTGCAGCCTCTGGGAAAACAACATTAACTTACTTGAATATGCTAAGCTCTTTGAGATTGTATTTGTTGTCTTTTCTGAAAGACAGGTCTTTTTACTCAGTCCTTCATGTTAACAAGTTTAACAGAAGATAAACCTGTCTTGCTAAGAGTGTGTTGTAAAATGCATATAAAAATAACAATGTTGCACAAACCAACCAGAGGCAAAGGTCTGTCACAAGTCTGCTTAATTACTGTCATTTTGACCAATTATCTTTGCATTATGGAAAAGCCTATAAAATCAAAACGCTGCTTTCTAGACCCTCTGTTCCTGACTAAAAGTAATAATATCAGTTATTAACAATTAGACTCGGGACAAGCAGGACTTCTTGTTACATGCCTAAGCCCAAACTTGCAAATATGGTCTTCGTGCACAAAAAATGGTGACACATTCTTCAGCAACAGAATGAAACATAAACCATGCCCAGTGAGAAGAGCATGTTGTATCTAATACTTCTTCAACTGTAATAGCTTCTAGTAAGACTATCTCAAGCCAGCAAGAATACTAGGTTCCTTACAGTCACTGTGAAGACATCCAAGCTCTTCTGGAGCAAGAAATCTTAGACCACCATCAGGCTCTTCTGTAATTCATTCATTTTATCACCTTTTACGTTGTTCATTATGGTCTCCTCCTCATTGAAAACTCTCATCCTTCCTGCCCTGTCCTTGAAGTTTCACTTCAGGCACTGAAATGATGACAAACTGCCATGAAAAGGTCAGTCTCCTAGATCTGAGCCAGCAGATCCATCTGCTATTTAGCAGGGTTTCATGGAAAAGTAGCCAGCGCAAATACTCCTGTTAAAAGTGGAAATAATTTCATTTATGCATAAAACTACATTAGCCTAATTTAGCAGAACCCTTATTGTTCAACTGTGTGGAGTATTTGTTTAGTGAATCCCAAAGGTGGCTTGTTTTTAGCCGCAGGGCATAGGCTGCATGCAATCATTGGCCTTCTCCCAACTTTGATCATTGCCTTATCAAACAATGTTACTTTGGTGAGCTCTATGCCGAATTTTAGAGTGGCAGAATTTCTCAAAGCACACATTTTATAGCTGATCTGTGATAATTATCACTTAATTTGATAGAAAAGGAGGGTGAGAGGGCAAAAGGTTAATTACTGCTACATGGCTGGAGCATTGTGTCATCATCAGATAAAGTGCTGTATAATTTGTTTGTAGAGTTTTACCTTGTAATATCTCTAATGGTGTGATATCTCTAACTAGTTTTCCATGTATGTTTGCAAATTTCATTGTTAATAACAATCCTAATATGGTATTCATTAGCCTGTTAATTACATTGTCATTTAGAAACCCTTGCTTCCAATTAGCTTTAATGACAACATCGGAGTCATTTTTCTGTGCTGCCATTTTTGTGCAACCCTTTCCCTTTTAAACTGCCTGCTGTTCTATCTTAATTAAATTTAATAACAGTAGTGGTAGTTTATAGGGGACTTTTTAACCTCATTTAATGTCAGACCATTTATACTAGTTTGAAGTAGGCACTGAAAACGTTTGCAATAATCCAATTACTTTGAAAAGGAGCAAACTTCACTTGTTTCAGATTATTTTAATTAAGGCAAAATCCCCATGAAAGGTCAAACTCCCTACCTGTGCAAATATGTAGAAACATTAGGTTTTTTTCTAAGTACACTGAAGACACAGTAAAAAATCAACAATACAAAGAAGGAGGCCGTAACTTTTTTTTTTTCCAATAGCAGGAGAAAAGGGTGAAAAAGCTGCCAGTGTCATTAATGACTCGATACTGCTGTTCAGACATAACTTCAGGGAGGGAACGGTTGCAGTATTTTTTAACTTGGGAAAGCTCCACAGGACTTTAATAATATATTTAGCATTATGCAGCACCCTTGAAGTTGCACAGTGAGACTAGAATCATGGCTTTCATTAAAAATAATTATCTTTTTAGCCCACACAAATTTAAAGCCCTTTGGAGAATCTCTCCATGAGATTATAGGAAATCATAGAAAAGTAAGATTGAAAGAGATGCTAGAGGTCACCTAGTCCATCCTCCTCCTCAAGCAGGCTGTCTAAACCAATACCATTTCTGAAGAAAAGTTTGTTAGACTTTATAGTCCTACTTTAATAAGGATTTCACAGCTTCTTTGCTGGGCTCTGAATGATAAGGTCAAATTGCTGTGATGAAGATTGCTCCAATACTGACTGTCTCTCTGTGAATTTGGAGATGATTGCAGACACCTTTATCCTAGACTAGCTATTTGACTCTAGGGAGGCAGTAAGCTTGACTGTGCTCTGGAAAATCCTACGGCTCTCTTAGGGTGTTGCCTAGAGCTCAGATATGGGTTTGTATGCAGAGGCTGATGAAGGAGAAATTGGAGGTATTCCAGTGATCTGACAAAGAAGGTAGCTGCTAGGATGGCATGCTGAACCTGGGAGATGCAGCGAAGTAAAGGAGGGGGAAGGAGGGATGGAATTTCACAGCTGGAGGTGAGAGGGGAAAGCCAGCTGTAAGTAGAAGACAAGCTGCAGGCAGCGATGGTGGGCTGTGCTGGGAAGAATCTGTGATTCCAAAGCAGAAGTGGGAGCTGAAGGAGCACAATCCTTGACAGCCTCATAGGGTCATTGTCCCATGACTGGCAAGTAAAGTAAGTTAACTCCAAAGTGGTTGTTGTGGTTTAACCCGGCAGGCA
>NW_009209802.1:0-23634 GCF_000690835.1 Fulmarus glacialis
GCCTGAGGGGTGTCTCTGGGGGGAGCAGGGCTACCCCTGCTCTACCGCACCTGGGTCCAAAGGATCGAGTTGTTACATCAGTTCTAGGGGTTTGTAGCCCAGGTGTGCTTTGTATTCCTTGGAAAACCGCCTAAGAGCAAGAGGATGAAACTAAGCAGATGGCGTGAGCTCCTTGGTGGGTGTGGGATGCTGCAGGTCTCCAGTTATTAGAGATACAATATCCAAAATAACAGACTGTATCTGAGGAGAAGGAGGAGTCAAAGAGAATGAAAATAGGAAGAGATGGGGGATGATGTTCTTGTCCAAAATGCTTAGCGTAATAATGACTTTTTTTGGGACTTGTGATTTAACAGTTGGGAAAGCTGGGCATTTCAGGCTCAAGTGAGCTGCTGTAGGAAAGACCCCATAATAAAAGTTCTGCTGCAGCCATCTCCATGTGAGTTCACAAGGGATGCTCAGAAACTAGAAGCTAGAGGAGTATCAAACCTTGTGCTTCGCAACCTTGTGCTGCTCTTTTGAAAAAGTGTATGATTTGCATTTGCTGTAGCCAGAGCACTTAAGGAAGTATCCTTAGGATAGGCAAAGTTCTCTAAGGTGGAGTAATTCACCCGAGAAGACCATTCAAGCCGCAAAATATGTGTAAAGGAAAAAAAAAAATCCCAAAATGAAACAACATCACCTGCATCTTCCTCTGTTTACCATACTGTTCAAATACCTTGATAACCAAGTTACATGCACTGATTTTGTCAATCTGCTTACACCACTGTTCGGTTCTGTTTACTGTGTATCCAGTACAGCAGCAACCTTTGCCTCTTACGAGATGGATGTTAGGTTGCCTCTAGAGCACCTTCTATCAACAGCACAGTTTGAATATTGGCAGAAAGTTGCAGCAATTACTGTAACTCAAATGTTGCGGACTGAAGGCGCCAAAGTATTTTCCCTTTGTTCCAGTTAAGTATTACTGGGATTTCCTAAGAATGGACTCATAGATTTACACCTGGGCTGTTCTCTCCTCTGTCGCAGTAGATGAGGTCAGGATTCAGAAATATGCTTGTGTCTTATAATGGATTATTTGGTCATAGTTACTTTAAACTCCCGTGGGAAACTGGTGTTTTTGCTGTGAATCATTTCTGGCAGCTATTCCTATCCTTCCCTGGAATAAATATGACCCAGACAGCGTCAAGGGAGGACTATTTGCTTCAATGAGTGAAACATTTCCACTTAGGAAGTAAATAATGCTGATCTCTGGCAAGGTTCAGACTGCACGAGCATTGTAATTCATTTTGTAAAGATTTTGAACGGTTCTTTACTCGTTATGCATCACCCCTGCAGATCAGATGGGAATGCAGAATGCATTTGGTGCCTTCTTGTGTGGAAAATGGAGTATTCACATTAAGAAGACAGCCTTCAAAGCAGTGAGCAAGGGATTGCATGAAGGTCATTGCAGCACAGACAACTCCATTAACTAGTATTCAGCATCACAGGTGTACAGTTGAACTACGAGAGCTTCCTAGATTTGTGGGATGAGTACATGTGCAGCTCCTTTGTGAGTCGTAGGGACCTGCGGAACCAAGGGAAGCTTGATGCCTGTGCCAGCAGTAAAATCATAGAATCATGGAATGGTTTGGATTGGAAGGGACCTTAAAGATCATCTGGTTGCAACCCCCCTGCTGCGGTCAGGGACACCTTCCACTAGACCAGGCTGCTCATAGCCCCACCCCCCCTGGCCTTGAACACTTCCAGGGATGGGGCATCCACAACTTCTCTGGGCAACCTGTTCCAGTGCCTCACCACCCTCATAGTGAAGAAAGTCTGTTCCCATCTGGGTCCAGCTTATCATGGGCTACTGATTAGATGGATTTTTGTCCTTGCACCTCGGTACCTGTTCCATTGAGAGAGATTGCTGTCTATTGGCAGTTCCGTGACAAGACACCTGATGTTGGCATGTCATATTGCATCCGTAAGTAAATTCACAGTGCAGTGAAATGATGCATTTCTCCAGGACTCTTTCTACAAAGTGTCTTTGTGTAGCTTGTGTATTTCACTGGCAGTTTGAAGAAGGGATCTCTGTAGCATCCGTGTCAGAAAAGGAGTGGGAAGGTGCACAGAGAAAGTGTGGGTTTACCTGTATGTAGGTCACACATTTCTAGGCCCAACGCAGATCTGACCTGGGGTTGGTACTCTGCTGTTTGACTGCTCTGTTGAGCAAGTGTCACGATATGTAGTGTGCTAGCCTGCTCTGCTGTTTTCAGGTAGCAAGGGATCATCCTCCTTTGTACTGCAGTGACTTAAATTTTATGGGTTTGTGGCACAGCCTGAAATATTCTTTTATGATGAATAATTTTTGGAAGTGGCATTGCCTTCCTTGAAATGCTGAGAGTTCCGAAGCCTGTGGTGTTTCTTTCATTCCTGGGGAGAGGGAAAAGGTCCACTGAAATAGCATAAAACTCTTAAGGTTGGGGAGTGGCACTCCATCCTCATCTAAAAAACCCTGTGATATTTGTTGTTTCCTTCTCTAAGCATGCAATTCCTTTTCCCACTGTTACTACCTCCCCCCACCTTCCACCAGTTCACTTGGATGAAACAGGAGGGGTGGTGGTTGTTTTTAAGGAAAAGCCATGTAGCAATAATTGAACTGTGCTTCTCTAGTACCTTTGTATTGTTGGATGTTTCCATTTGTTTTCTTTGCAGTGGGTTTGACTGTTTTGACTGGTTGATAGCAGCCTTTTAAAAAAGCAGTTCTGCCTCTTAGTTAAAGCAATAAAGTGTCCATTTTATTCATCTCTGATCTGGAGGAAGAGGGGATCGTACAAATCTCATTAGGTTCTGCAATGCTTTCTAAAAAGGATATTCTTTCTTTTTTATAATTCTGTTTTCATAAAGACAATGAACACCAGTGCACCTTAAACTCAGCAATGTTACATCCGCCTCCACAAAGGACGTCTAAATGAAAGTGTTGCCCAAGGCATCTTTTAGTGATGATTACAACGAAAGATGACATGAAGTTCACGAGGACGTTTGGTTTTGATGTTGGTCTCATGTGACAGATGTTTGGATGTCACAGTAGCAGGAGAAGTCTGAGGCGAGAGAGATCCTAAAGCTGAGCAGAAATTAGTCTCTTTCTGCACGCTAGAAATTTGATTTTTCATCAGACTACTCTTCTGTACATTTAGAAGGGGATGTTTGGCTGGAGGAAGAGTTTATTTTTAGGCCTCAGTGGTTTCAGTTGCTTTATTGGTAGGCGGTAGTGTTAACAACATGTCACGTGGCACAAAGCTGCTCCTATTGCCGTGTCTGAGTACATATCCTCTTAGCTTGTCAGCGGGTTTGTCAGCCTGGTTTGAACTGGCTCTGTGTCCTGGCAGTTGGTAAGATTTGCTGTGCTTTTGGAATCTGCACAATTTGGCCCATGGCATTCTGTTGGGGTTTTTTCCCTAAATTTTGAGAAAATTTTGGATGTTATGGATAGCTTGAGAGGAAGAGGGAGACCCAGGGATGCCCAAAGATAAAAGGATGCCACAGTAGCTTTTTCCAGAAGTCAAAGCAGCAGCTTGGCCCTAAATATTGAAAGCCACACTCCTCTGTCGTCTTGTTCTGGTAAAGAGGTAAACCAGGCTTTGACAATCTATTTGATTTAATTCAAATTGTGGATGTGTTGCATCCGTGTGGTATTCACCTCATTTACCAATTGTCATGGCAACAGCTGGAAAGGCTATCCCAAGCTTTTACTGATCCCAGCACAAAATCTGCAGTGCTTATTGCACGTAAGCAATAACCCTTCCCTGTTCCTGCTGTAGCTAGCATTGATAAATAGCAGCAAAGATTGACATTTCTCTGACATTGGCACTTTTTAAAAAACTGCTATTACTTTTGGAAAACAGACAAACATTTCTTTCATGTGCATCTTTAAAACTTCCTGTATCCCAAAATCAAAACCAAAACTAACTTTCACTTAACTAAATCAACACTGCAGTATTATGTGGTAAGATACATATGAAGAGTCCTCCTTAAAAATAGACCAGTGTTAACATTTTGTTGCTAAAATCATGCTGCTGGTTTTTTCCTGGTCGTTTTTTTCAACTCTATTTTCTGTGCTTTTTTGTTTCTGTTGCCATTGTGTCTCTGGTGGTTGTTGCACATATTCCTGAATTTGAAATCAAGGGCTGGTACTGGAGTTTTATAAAGACTTCTTGCCCAGTTCTCTTCCCTCATACCTAGTGCTTTGGAATAAGTCTTTTGGATATTATGCAGATGTTTCTGTGCCTTGGAAGTCTGGCTATTTTGCGTATCCTTCTCTTTTGTGCTAAAGCTGTGAGGGTCCCTGTTTTAAATAAAGTACAGATTTATCTACTCAGCAGATGAGGCCTCTTCTGTAGCCAGGTCATTCTGGGGAAAAAAATTACCTTCCTTGCCTTTATTTTTAATTATGTTTGTTGTTTTTTTTAAATGGGGTCGGAGTTAAATTTACCTATGGTACTATGAAGAAAAGGGGCTTCCAACTTGCTTGATAAAGACAGCTGTCATTTTTAAAACAGCAGCTGGACTGTAATTAAGATTTAGAGAAGGTAGTCAGGATGTTCCTCAGTAATATCTCTTTGCACAGAGTGTCTTATGATGGTGTTTACAGCAGAGTGGGACGAGTACTTCAAGTTCGGGTTTGAGTTCTTTTAATTTGTGAAGTGGAATCTAGAAAAGCTACTGGCCCTGCTAATTCAGCATGAGTTTGCGTATCAAGGGTATGAGCTGAAATGGCATCCACTCCTCTTGCTATGAAAATTATTGCTGTGAGGTGTTGAGTGGCATCACTTAATTGTATGTTGTCTTATTAGGTGTGCTGAACATGCTGCTGACGATGCTGAATGTGTTGCTGATGATACTGCCTGTCTCCAAGACCCCTTACATGGAAGAATTTTAGGGGTTGCTGTGCAGATCAATGGACGCAGACCCCTATGCCAGCATGCAGGTTGGGATGCGGGTGGTTCGTGGAGTGGACTGGAAGTGGGGCAACCAGGACAGCGGTGAAGGGAATGTTGGGACTGTGGTTGAGATTGGTCGGACAGGCAGCCCAACCACTCCAGATAAGACTGTGGTCGTGCAGTGGGATCAAGGCAACAGAACCAATTATCGGACTGGATTCCAAGGGGCTTACGACCTTCTTCTGTATGATAACGCACAAATAGGTAAGTATAGCATGGACAAGAAGCACAAACACTAGCACCGTAAACCCATCTCCTTTAGTATATGTAACACCTGCCCCACGTGCTAGCTGGAATGTTAAGCTTTTTGCAACTGCCTCTGGACTGATGCTGAGCAGCAGTATACGCTCAGCCAATTCATGGCAGTGAAATTCCTGTTTGCCTCTATGCAAAGGCTTTTCTTTCTTCTTTCTTTTTTATCTGTGGGTCTAACAGTTTTGCTGACTTTGTCATTCTGCTAGATTCTGGTATGACTTTTAGGATGAGAGTCCCTTAAGCCGGGAAATGGATCCTTCATATTACACATATCACTTTGTCTTATATTATTGCATCATCTTCAGTACATGCACAGTACATGATTTTTCTCTTTAAAACATGCTGATGTAGTTCTAAGAGCCTGGTCAGCCTGGTGTCCCTGGATTTTGTGTCGATCTTATATTCCTTTGCTTTTTGTTCTCCTAGGTGTTCGTCACCCTAACATCATCTGTGACTGTTGCAAGAAGCATGGTATACGGGGAATGCGGTGGAAGTGCAAAATGTGTTTTGACTATGACTTGTGCACACAGTGTTACATGAACAACAAGCATGATCTGTCTCACTCCTTCGAGCGCTATGAGACAGCACACTCACAACCGTAAGTGGTGCTATAGGGGAAGTCCAGTTAACCATGTTGAGATTTATAGGTCACTGTTCTATAGCAGTGGTCTCCAAAATGGGGTGTGTGTGCCCCAGGGAGTGTGCAAGATGATATATTGAGGTGCAGGAATAAAATAATAGAACTTCAGTAGTATGTGTCTGTATAATTTATAAAGAAATAAATGTACATATATTGCGGGGTGCTCAAAATTTTTTTACAGATAGGGTTGCACAGTCAAAAAAGTTTGGGGACCACTGTCCTATAGAATAATGTAAGGCTGGAACTGGTACTTTTATGGAGCTGCTTGAAAAAAGACAGCAAACAGAAATCAGCAGAATTTTTCTGAAAAATTAAATTAAGGTGAAAATTCAAAATGTTTGTCTGCTCTGCTTTTTCTTTTCCTCCCCCCCAAGTAAATAGTTTTGTAGACATGCTTTTCGATTTGCTGTTCTCAGATAACTGAGTGGCCACAGAGAGGCTGACAGGAATCTTGCACTCCCGAATTGTTGATTTCTTCTCAGGGTCTATACTATTCACTGAAGAACAACACCTTCTCATTTACTCTGTGCTCTGCCTCTGCCCATTAGCATTAGTGGAAGTGACTGCTACACTGATGCTTGTGGAACAGTATCCGTAATTTTATGCTCATTTGTGATATGCCAAAACATGGAGGTCTGTTCTCCTGTCCTGAGGAAGAAATGAAAAATAGTCTTAACAGTAGTTTCATTTGTGCCTCCTAACGTGGGCATGAAAATGAATCTTGTAATTCTCTTGCCTTTAGGAAAAGTAATAGGAAATCAGCTCTTGTCTCTGTCATTGATTATCTTTTTTTTTTTTTTCCCCCTCCGCCCCTTGAAAATATCACTGTGTACTGCATCTGTCTGTGGAATGAAAAGTGTAATTACTTTGCTAAAGGCAGTGGTGTTGGATTTGCAGCTGTTTTTCCTCCCATATGGGAAGCTCTTTCTGGAGTTGATTATCATAGTTTTGCCAGTGTGGCTGAGCCAGAATTCTGAGTGCTAGCAAAGGGATAGATGTTGCTGTCCAAAGATGTCCCTCTGAGCTTTGAGGCTTGTGTTTATCCACCAGATTAGGATGTTTCTTGAGCTTGTGTTAATAAAACAAGCTAGCCAGATCCTATTGTGAAATGAGCTTTGTGATTACATACATGTATAAAAATATGCATATATATAAAAATAGACATATATTTTTTTCTCTCTCTTTCTGTGAATATTATAGTTAGCTCCAAGTGGTTACTCAGATGTGTCTTTCATTTGAGCTGTAGGTACCCTCTGCTGTTAAGGTACATAATCTTCCTCACATTTAAAGAAAAAAGAAAAAAAAGTAGGCAACAATTACTGTAAGAGGCTGCACAGTTGCAGAGCAGTCCAAATTTTCTGGCTTTTGCATGGGTTCTCCAGGGCGCTACACAGCGCTGCATTCTCTTGGGCAGCAGGCCAGCTCTGTTGCCTTTCCTGACCCTCATCAGGAACACCCCAGAATGCTATCATTTATCAAAAGGCAGATTGCTAGGCAATTTCTCCCCAGGACTCCTATCCTTTGCGGAACTTGTTTCCTTTTCTGAGGAATCTGAATGGTGTAAGATGTAAATAGAGCAATTTTTCCTTTCAAGGCTTGTATCTGACCTGTGTCCAGGCTGCCAATTGAATTAGGCAGTAGGGTGCTTGCTGTCAGTGTGAAAAGAGAGCTTGGAAGACCGCCAGTAAACTTGCTGGACCTAGTACTGTCCTATGTGAGTGGTTTGACTTTCACAAAACACTGCAGCACCACTCTGGAATGTCACCAAAGCACTGGAGGGCTCTTTGGAGGTAGATGTCCACTAGAGCAGAAGTTGATGTCTGATGATGCTTGCCTCTTGGTGGCTTTTTGGTTTGTTTGGTTTGTTTTTTTCCTAACCTCCTTTGTTTTTTTCTGTGAGCGTGGTTCATTCGGTGGTTAGAGAAGATGTGATGTAAATTAACTTTTTTTGAGTTGATAAAAAGAAGTCTAGACATAGGCCAGACTCTATGATACCAAGTCTTTTGTTAAAGTAGCGGTATTCTGATTTACATTACTGTATGTTAGCAGGAGCAATGATCTTCCTAATACCAGGCAGTTAATTTAAAAAAAAAAAAAAAAAGGGGTGTGTGTCACTAAGCTTTTGGAGAAAACAGGCTGTCAGAAATGCTTTTTGTTTCAGTCATTTGACTGAGTTGAGTGGTAGAATACTGTACTATAACTGCAATGCATATGTGTTTTATGCAAGAGCTTTCGAACAGGGAGCTGGCAAACTGAAACAATTTTAGTCAGAAATGTCTTGCAGTGCAGGAGCAGGAAGAAGTAGGAACACCTTTGCTTTAATGCTAATGTAATCCTATGATTTGTTGGTCTAGGGTTCCGTAGATTGCTCTGCATTAAGAATGGAATGTTCTGATTAAAAAAAAAAAATGTGAAACGAGGGGCAGGGAGGGAGATGACCTTTGAACAATGCCCCAGAGAGGATTTCTTTGGAATAACTGAGGTCTGAACTGTAAAGACACATTGCCTTAGGCAATGCAGCATCCTTTTCGAAGAACAAAAATTGCATACTTATGACTCACTAGGACTATTGCTTAGATCACTCATCTCAATTTTCTTACTTAATAAAATAGAAGAGAAAACCTTTGGCAGTTCCCCAAGGACCAAAAAAAGCTGTATATTTAAAAAGACATAGTAACTGCTGTGTGGATTTAGGTTTTCTTGAGGTTTTGTTGCTACCTGCTGTTGTTTGAATGGATATGAAACATAGGATGAGTCTCCTTTAGAGATCAAGATTCTCTCACCTCCTTTCTCTGGCAGGGAACAGGTATCTTTTGGTTCTTTACAACGAGCCTCAAGCACAGTAGCGTGTTGCTTTCAAGACCCAGGCAAAGTGCAGTGATGAGCCCCCTGGAGTGTTAATTAGCCAGACGGCTTATAAAGGGAGTGGATGGAGAGACAGCCCACCAAATCTGACAGCATCCCATAATCTTGGTTTTGCATAATGAAGGAGGGGCTACTTATATATCATGATTGTAGTCCTTGGCTTACCATCAGTGAGATCAAATGTAGAACCGTGAAACGCAGCTGTATTACGGAGCTGGCACATCAACTGTCTCTTTGACCAAAGATCAAGAGCTGGGAGTTTCCAGTCCCTCCCTGGTCTCCACTCTCAGTCCATTGTGAGAGGGCATCGCCATGCATCCAGTCTTGCAGCTACTACTATTGCTGATCCTTTGACAGGGGAAGCTAAGGCCTCTAGCAGGACAGTTTCAGAGATCGCAGTGTGATGTCCCTGCACAGCAAATTGCTACCACCTGCACTGCTGTTGCCAGACCCACCACATGGCACCTGAGCAGCTAAACCTAGGCAAGGCCAACACATAACTGTTTGTAGCAGCTCACTAATCCTAGGATTTAAGAGGCCTTAAGCCCAGACAGACACTGCAGAGGGTTCCCAATCAGTTTTCTAAAGAGGCTTTGAAGACACCTTTACCTGAAGGCTATTTCAGGTCTTAAATGACCTGAGTTTGAACCTCTGGTGGCAGGAAGTACTGTTTTTTTTATATTTTGCCATTTGAAGTAATCTCTTTGTGACATCTGCCAATTGCTGGCATTTTTTATTGGTCTCGTTTGGTTTGAATTTTATGGCTGTTTTGGGAGAGGCTCTCATCCTTAGTTTAAAAGGATGGACAGCTCAGTGTCACTGAAGACCACCTTTTTTCGCAATCTTGTATCCATTTGCTGAATATGTGCTCAGTAATTGGAAGATAAATCAGTGTCTGTAAGCAGGATAGCAAAGCAAAACTCATCAGGTTTATGTTAGGGCTGGAATAGTCAGGCACACTCTGGTGAGTTCTGCAAATAATCAAGCCTGAGATAATCTTACTCTTTACAAAATATTAGTAGTATTATATTCAGGTGCAAAAGCAGCGATGGCATTTTGCATGTGTCACCTTCTCAGGGATGATGCTAAGTTGAATTTCGGTAGGGGATGTGGTGCATTTTACCCAGGCTGTTTTCTAGACTTCACGCACCAATAAATCACAACCTTAACAGATTTTAAAAAGTCCTATTTTTTTCTGGAGAACAATGGAGTTGGAGGAGCCAGCAAACTACACAGGGAAATGTTTTGTGTAATCAAGCGTGAGAAATACAAATATTTTCTCACGTTGTGTTTTATACTGTCGTCAAAACAGAGTTTACAGTTATTTTCAGCCATAATTCTTAAACCAACCTTGTCTAGGCTAGTTACCAGTTGGATTTCTAAATCAGATACATTACAAGAACAAGTGCATGCTATCATTTAGATATGCATGTGCAATGCAGACCCATTCAAGGCAGCTTTAATAATCCAGCCTTCCATCTGTGACTGCTTATACTGTAAGCCTGAACTAATATAGCAGCTGAGTGACAACTGCTGGGCGTTTGATTACTAGGCAATAAAGGGGATGCTGGTTTATTTACTGTAGTAACCTCTTCAACATGTGTTATTTATGCAATGTCAGTTTAAGCTGCTAGACTAAGAAATTTTAGTGAGTAACATTTTGAATCAAATCTGACTCCTGTGTGATGATGTTTGTTTCCTAACTTTTTAAAATGCTCATTAAGTATTAATGAATTTATTAATATGAATTTATTTATTAATTTATTCTCTTAATGAATGAGTATAACTTTACTTTTTTAAAAAAACATGATATATCAGGTAAACTACCTAACTGTACTTCCTTAAAAAAACATGTACATTGCAGAACCCTAGGGCATATCCTCACACTAGGGCTTCCCTTATTTAGTTTGGAATATTCTCTTTGATTTGTGGAATAGGGATTAAATTTCAGTGACGTATTTTATTTTTATCTTTTCTGGAATTACATGATCAAAACTGTAAGCAAGAGAAATCTTCACTAAAACATCCTTAGCCTGTGTTTTGAACTAATAGTCATGTTTAAAGGATGATAACACGACATTTCACTTCATATGCTCACTGTATCATTCTCAGTACAATATTCTGCCATTAAAGGCTGTGTTTAGACATCTCTGAGAGCACAGTTGAGAAAACCTTCTGTCTGCAGTACAGTGTTGAGTCTTAGGCGTGTGCACACATTTTAGTTCACATTTAGTAGCCTTGGTCTGAAATCTTGCCCACTGTGGCTTTCCAAAACTGAGTCTGATATGAGTTAGCTTTATGGTTAGCGAAAAAGACAGCAAGCATTTAGCCCAGCTCACACCTTGCAGTCCGAGTTACAAACATACAGCTGGTTTTGTGAAGAACCCTGCCTTGGCAAGGAGGGATAGGATTGACAGTGGAAATTCTTGGTAAAGACAGTGCCTGAAATAGGTTTCTGTGATCCTGATCCCTCACTAGCGTCCTTGTCTTAGTCTGGTTCATGCTTGAGCAATCAGCATCCGCCTGCCATCTGTCAGAATTTCCTCCCTTTATCCTTTGCTGGAAGTGCTTCAGTAAAAGCTTTGCTAGGGAAGATTAGAGAATCTAGAATTTCTGGCATCACTGAGGTTGGTTTTACCTGTAGTTCCTGTAAGATCTTTGTATTGGCTTTTCTTGAGGTAGCCTGTGTAGATCTTTACATGTCCTGGAAGGAGTGCGGGCTTGTACCCACCGTGAGCTGAGATTCTAGTTTACAGCTGTGCCTTTCTGGAGAGATGAATACAATATTTATGGCCTGCTACCTTGCAGGGTGACCATCCCTTCTGCTTTCCAGTCCCGTGCATTGTGCTTGTTTCTTCGGATGAGAATTTTCTGCAGCGGAGAAATCTCTGTCTTGCAAAATGTGTTAGCTGTGCCTGGTATGAAGGGGCTCCACCTTCTGCAGAGCCTCAGATCGCTACCGCAAATTAAAAGCAGTCTCTGTTTAAACTTCTCCAAGTCAGTTGTTCTGGGTCTCAAATCTCTATCTGTAAAGCATGGATGATGCTATTTTTCTAGCTGTCTGGAGCATAGCTCTCCGTGATGTGAAAGGCTATTTAAGCACCTCAGTGAAATTTGAGCACAGGCAGAATATCCACAGGGGGGTGGTTCCCAGCATGCTGAAGAGAGACATAGCTTCATTCTGTACAGTACATGCTCCCAAGTGTGTTCTGGACTCTGTAGTAATTTAATATCATTGGAATTTGTAGGGCAGAAATGGCTGCAGACTTTGGCTGTCGTAATTAAAATTGTTATTAAAGACAATATTGCAGTGATTAAATTTATCCCTAGGGTATTTTTGCAACACACTAATAACTTTGGTTGCTATCCAGTATTTGGAGCAAAACATGTTGAATTAGATTAAAACCTAAGATATATTGGCTCAGGACATCTGGTTCTCGCATCATTCTTCGGTGTTGCTGGTCAGCAGTGTGGTTCAAGACAAGGTCAAAATTTTTGGGAGGCCAGGGAAAGAAGGCAGTTGGTGGTGGGTTGCCTTCAGCGTTTAAGTAGAATGGGAGATGGAGTTTCTTACACTTCTTTCTTTAAGGAAGCTCAGCTTTCTGAACTGGTCAGCTTTGTTTTCCTGGTCTCTTGCCACAAATTTTACTGAAAGTGACAGGTTAATGTGAGAACTGTTGAGATGGGAAATGACTGCTGTTATATGATTATACAAAAAGGGAAATTATGCTAGGAGTATAATGAATAGTGGTTATTTTGCTGTTTAAACATCTTGCTTAAGCTTAGCTTGGTGCTTTATTTTACTATCGCTGAGAATCTTTGCATTGAAACCCCTCCCTTCCGAGAGTAGCGTTTGGAGGAGAGAAGTGTATTTTTATCACTTTGTCTCAGGGCTTGACTAAGACATCTTTGATAAATTGTTAGAAAAGCATTCAACAAAATACAGTGAAAATAGCATGTTGTAGCTAAGCTGTTTCAGATGTAGTAGACAAATCCATGCTGGTTTTTGAAGCCAGTCTATAGTGCATGACACAGTGCAATAAAATGAAGCTGATCAGTGTTTCTTTTTAGCTGAGCTTTTTCCTAGCCCTCTTTCATTATCTTCTTTTTCATAACAACTGCCAGCCTTGATGGTGTCTAAACCAGACAAAATCTCAACCATTCAAAAAATGGTCTTCGTCTCCCTCCTGTGGAGCTACGATCTGGATAATGAACATTCAACGATTATAAGAACATGTGTAAATAATCTCTCCCTCTTTTTAAACACATTAGGTTGTAAAGCACAGGTGGGAGATCTGTTAACAAGTTAAGAAAGGTAAAAGACTTAGGCTTTTGATGGATAAGTAAACAGTAAGTTCAGGCATAAGCTTTTTATCCTTCTGAGTCTCCACCTTCTCTCTCTAGGTATTAGATGGAAAATAAATACAGCATTCTAAGGTCAGCCCTACCCCCCGTAGGCTTCCCCTCCCCTTTCCCTGTGGAACAGCTGCTGAACTTGGTTTTGCTCTGTCTGGTCTGGGAGTTGCCAAGAGCCCGTCAGGAGGAGGTGCGCAGTTACGGCTATGGGTTGTGGCACCTTTGCAGTCACCTAGAGAAGCGGATTGTACCCTGGGCGGGCAACACAAACAGGTCCATAAGGACTTTGGTGTGGTATCTCATGAGAAAGCTCTCTGGTAGGGAACAGAGACTAGGAGCAGCACGCACAAAAACAGCAGAGAAGCTGCTGTAACATTATGGGAATTGGAAGCTGCTTTAACAGGACATCAGACCCCCTGTTTACTATCACGTAGGTATTTTTCTTTCTTTTCTCTTAAGATGGATCGGTGTGTATGCCCGTGATGCGGACTGCAGGGCAGATAGAAAGGTCTGTGTTATCCTGGAAACAGTCTAGCCACAGCACTGCTGGTCTAATCTGCTCTGCTTTTCAGCAAGTGAACTAGGCTGTGCACTCTGCAGCTTAGGTTATGAAATGTGCTGAACTCCTTACGACTTTGAGCTAGGAGACTGCCTGAGCCATTAATGCTTTCATGCAGTGTCCATAAGCATTGCCTTAAACTTAACGATAGGATACAAGGGCAGCTGAAAGTCCGTTTCACTCTCCCTCTGAAGTGATGTCAGACTTTCTGGAGAAGTTACTAACTTTCTCCTTACTCCTCTCTTTTTTACCCCCTCTCAGAGGCTCTGTTTTAAAGATATGTTTTAATTGTGTGAGACTTATATTAATTGACTTGGGTGTTCTCCGTTGGGAAGCATGTGGATTATAAGTGGCACAGCTGGCAATGAAAATTAACATGCCCTCCTGGTATGATGTTTAGAATTGCTTGATGATATTTGTAGGAGGGCTTCCCCTGCTCTGTGTAGGCAGTGGGGTGAAGTTGCTAAATCCAGATTTTGATTACTTTGGTTTGCAGATGTTGTATCTTATGATGTAGAATGCTGATAAATAGTTATGTTAAAAAGTATTAATTTGCATGCATTTACAGTAAGCATACTTTGCCCTCAGTGAGCTGCCTTGCCCTAATGTAATTTGTGGTTTGTGCATCTAATAGAGCGTGTGGGGAATTTTTTCTTCTTTGGAGCTACTAGATTTTATTTTTGCCCTACCAGCCCCCTCAAGGCTCTTGAAGTTCTGAAAGAAGGATTATTTTTTTTCCTTCATGGCTAAGCATGCTGTGTGCGAGTGAGTGAATGTAATTGTTTTGAATCTTTGTGTTTATATATGTTCAACTTCCTGAGTCAGCAAGATGCCTTTCTGGTGTCTAACAGCATGAGAGAGAGACCCCACCACAGTCCTGCTGCTTGTGTGTAGGTATGTGTTTGTCTCCACAGACTGTCACTGAAGTGTGCCTGTTCTTCATGCTCATGTAGCAGCCTCTATTCCCAATTATCTGCATCCCACAGTTGAGAGAAACACAGAACTTTTTTAAAGCTCACCGTAGATCTCACAGTTTTTGATAATGTTTGAAGGTAAACCTGGGTCGTCTTTAGCGCAGTATATTATTCACTAGTTGTCTTTCTGCCATCAGTGGAAAGGAAAGTGCCTAAGTATTCTGACCTTCCTGGGGAGACCAGCTTTTAGGATCAAAGACCCTGTTCAGCTATTTTATTGTTTTCTCTCACTTTTTACATGCTCTTCAGAACACAAGCCATGTTTTTCTGTATGTAAGTGTGGTACATTTGGTCCTCATATGACAGACCTCGGTTGGAACAGAGCTTTATATAATGTGAATAATAACAATAAATTAATTTGTTTTCTCTCATTTTGTTTTTCCAGAGTCCTAGTGAGTCCTCGACAGAATTTGACTCGCATCACTTTAAAAGGGACTTTCCAGGGGGCTAAAGTAGTCCGTGGCCCCGACTGGGAGTGGGGTAACCAGGACGGTAAGCTTCTTTTGAAATGTCCTGTAAAACACCATTCTTTTTTTTTTTCTTTTTGCCAGATTGCTAGTTGAAAATGCATGTGCTGAGCAGTAGCTTCTAGGGGAGCTGTTCAGATGACACAGGTTGCTGTTCTTTAG
Source organism: Fulmarus glacialis (assembly GCF_000690835.1). Taxonomy (NCBI): domain Eukaryota; kingdom Metazoa; phylum Chordata; class Aves; order Procellariiformes; family Procellariidae; genus Fulmarus; species Fulmarus glacialis. The sequence goes on from NW_009209802.1 coordinate 15,255, forward strand.
ACTATTAAATATTATTTATTTTCTTGTATTTGTTTAAAAACATGTCTGTGACATAAATTGTATGCATTCATTCAGGGTGTGGGAGGGAAGTTTTGCTGCTCCTATTTCATAGATGTGAAAACTCATGAGAACCATCCTGGAAGATCCTGTATAGAACTATAAATGTACACCATGTTACAAGAGAATAAAGACCCATCTTTTTCTGAAAAAGCTTCCATTCACAGTGGGAATAAGGTTTGTCTGACTTTGTGTACAGTACTCCTTTTTCCTTTGGAGTTCTTTGGAATATCCAATGAAGAGAAATGATCTGTAAGGAGTGTTTCACATGGAGCATTAATGAAGAACTGTTTGCTGTGGTTGCTGGAGAATGGTTTCTGCTTTCTGTATGAATTGTAACTTCAGGCTGAAAATGCAAAGGGACAAAAATGCCTTTTCTAGAGCTGCTTTTGGGGTATAATGACTGTGTCTAATTCACTGATACCAATTTCTGTGTAGTGCTACAGGGTTAAGGAAACTTTACTGTCCATTTCTATTCCAGAGCCTCGTACACACTGTAATGTTTACAGCTTCTTTTTTCCCTTAATAATTAAGTTGCAAGTCCAAAGGTTTCCAGTGTTGACTCCACCATTTATCGCAGCTCTGGGTTCAGTGGAGGACATGGATACTTGCAGGGTCTGAGAGCGAAAGAAGCTTATGCTCAGTAGAGCTTATCCGTCCTTTTGAGATCAGATCAACATTTACATGTCTGAGACTTGTATTGCTTACAACGATTGCGACCTGAAAGCAGTTACATGTGCAAGACAAGTCAGAAGAAACAAGGCCAGCCACTCAGCTTGTCTCTAATGAGTACCACCTTGCCTTTGGTGGGAGCTACCCCCATCCACAGCCTTTTGCTCTTCTGAACTTAGCTTTCTGGTAGCACTAACACATCAACTCTATTTCCATTTAAGGAGGTTACATATAAGTAGTGGTAATAAATAACCTTGTAAACTCTGTAATAGGGTCCTGGTAAGCTTATGTATTGATCATGTGGTCTTGTGTATCTGGTAAAGGCAATAGCAGCTAGTTGAGAAAGCTGATCGACTGGTCTTGCTTTTATTTGCCTGTGTCTTTTTACCTTTGCGGAAATTAGCATTGCATTGACTACAAAATTTGCCAATTGACTGAACTTTTTTATCTGCTGTGGTCAGAGTGGACCCTGGCAGCTCTTCACCTCAACCTTTTCATTGAATACATATTTTTCCTTACTACCATTTCCCAGAGTCTAAACACCATGGAAGCGGAAGCTAGTGCCCTCCTCAGAGAAAAGCATCTGAACAGGGCGAGGGGGGAGATTACTTATTGTTGTTGTTCAGTCTGAATCCCTGCTGCAACAGACAAACGTTAAGTTCTTTTGTCACTGGTGCTAAGTTTCTGTAAGCACTAATCCAAGGCCAGTGATACCTACCAGGTTTCTTACAGACTGACAGAGCGGGGACAGGACAGCAATCTGCTACAACCTGTCCACATTAATAATATAGTCAAAGGCACACAGTGTTGCTGCAAGATCACTGTTTTCCCATACTTGAACATTGGTACCGTCCAGAGGCTCTCCTTTCCCGTGGTCAGTAACTGCATATTGGATGTAACCTCCTTTTCTAAGAACTGTGATCCTGATTAATTTTGGACTGGACAGTTTTTTATGGTTATCTGCAGAAAGGAAGATGAAAATTACTGTTAGCCGCAGTATTGGTAGGATCTGGGTTCTAACCTGGAAGGCTTTTTTAGGCATAGCTGTGCAGGTTACATTATAGAAATGCTTTTGGTAACTTAAATTGTATTTTTGTGGATAATATTCATGTGGGTGGATATCTGGAGTGCTGATCTGGTAACTGGCTGCAGTGTGAATTCTGTACAGAACTGGGATCCACCTGCCATTTCTAGGGAGAGATTTTAAAGGCAGATAGGATTTAAAAAATATTTTTCTTCCAATAAAAATCAGGAGATATTGGGACTTTCTGATTCTCAGACCAGCCCTCTAAAGGTGTGTTCTTGTTACTGATAGAACTGACAATAAAGCCCACTGGTTTGTCTGTATTATGCTTTTTAGATAGATATGCAGCTAGATGAGGAAGTTAACTCCTTTAAGCTGTTAAATTCCAAGACTTTGCAGGCAATTAGAAGTTGACTGTCCACCTGGTGAGACAGACAGATGTTGCTGTCCCTGTTTGGGAAAGCAATGGACCAGTGCTGGGACTTGCCAAGGTTCACACAGTGACTTGGCAGCAGAGGGAGGTAGGGAATCTGCAAATTCTGACTGCCTGTCACTAGGTTCGGTGTTGATAGACTGTTGTCGCTTGGATAAGAGTATGTCGCGTGTGCCCAGCCAAATTTACCTTCTCACAAATACATCCTCCTGTTCTGGATTGTTTCAGTAGTACTCCTCCTTGCTTGGGCAGGTGAAGAGAAGTACCAGAACAAACTTTACTTGATGTTCCTCCACCTGGCCAGTTTGGGGAGAGATTGAAGATCTTGGGTGGGTTTTACAATGCTGCTGTGTTTTTATCTTGCCACAGTGTGGTGCCGTGACACTGTGTGTTGCCTAGCTAGGCAGTGTTTCTGTACAGCAGGGGGAATGGCTGCTTCTACACAGAATTCAGCTTTTCCATATTTGTATTCCAAAGTAAATGGCTGGCTGGCTTTCAGTGAGTTCAGTGTAGAGATTCTCTCCTAGTTGGTCAAACTGAGTTGTTTCATGGTTTAATTTCCCTAATTAAAAAGGTGACTGAGATCTCTTGTGCCTTCTGCAGATCAAGGTGAATCAAACAAGCTGTGAGGAAGTTGTATGAGTGGCCAAATAATTTTTTTTTGGTGTGATTTCCTTCTTTCATGTATATGAAGAACACTTGACTGGAGGGCACTGCTTCAGGCAGCAGTATGCTGTCAGTGAAGCAGACCTGTGTGCTTCTGTTCAACATGTAAAGCTGGCCTGTGATAGGGCCCCACAGAAATCCTCTCTGTCAGAATTTCATCTGCCCCAGCTATTGACTTTTGGCTATTGACTTTTATACTCCTCTGTGGTGAATAGTTGGAGAACTGACAAGTTTTTTTACTTGTTTTTTACTTAAGATAAAAATGTCATTAAATTATATCTCAGTAAACATCCCAGTGTCAGGTGAGTTTCTGTATATTGATCTCAGTGAAAATGCAAGCTGGACACTTTTTTCCCCCTTTTTTTCCATCAGGTGGTGAAGGTAAAACTGGACGTGTGGTCGATATTCGTGGCTGGGATGTAGAGACCGGACGCAGTGTGGCCAGCGTCACGTGGTCTGATGGTACCACGAATGTCTACAGAGTGGGACACAAGGGAAAAGTGGACCTGAAATGTACTGTGGAGGCATCTGGTGGCTTTTACTACAAAGAGCATCTCCCAAAATTAGGTGCGTAGAGACAAGTCTTTTGTTGAGAAATTCTGATTCACGCCATTTTGCTTGGAAAACACAAAATCAGCAGGTGGTTTTATAAAGTTCCCATATAATGTGTACCTTTTTAAAAAAAGCTATCTGTGTGTGAACATATTGCTTTATTTCAGACTGGTTAGTAAAGTAGTTTGGCCTTTCAGTGGTAAGATTGTGTAAGACCATCAGATGCCCACAGCTGTATCCCAAGGAGGGATCTTCTGCCAAGGCAACTTCTTGCTGCTGCAAATGCAGGAAATTCTGTTAGGAGTGCCTGTATCTGGCAGCAGAGAATTCAACCCAGTATCAGTTTTGTTAATCCAAAATTTTTCATTCTTCAGGCAAGCAGGGGTCCAGCTGGTGTTCACTGTGCTTTTAGAGAGCAAATGTTATTGTTGGACTAAAAAGTGTGTTGAAGGGGAATGTGACAAAAGGGAGATTCCCGAGAATGGAGCTGCCAAATACTTGCCCAGTGGGGAGATTAGAAAAAGTCATGGAAAAAGGTGATGTCTATACTGGCAACTTGCTGCAATCCACCTTTCCTCTTAACTCTGATGAAACCAAGGAAACTACTTGTGGTTTTGGACTTGCAGTGTTTTTTACTAAGGTATAATTTAGTTGTATTTTTTTTAATGAGGTGCAGGGGCCATCTTTTGCTCCCCTGAAGGAAAACAGAGACGTCTGTTCTTGAGTTTGCAGCAGCAGAATCAGGTCTTTCTCATTCTTTTCTCTCCCTGAGCAGCTTGGCAAGAGCATGAGGGAAGGGAAGGGTTGGATGGGGAGCTTATTTCCAGGGGTACGGCCTGGCACTACACAGGAAGGCTGGGAGGGTAAAGCACTCAGCAAAGCAAGCTATGTGGCTGCCTATGGAAGAGAACTTATTTTGAGTACTGTGTGGGTGTGTCTGCTGAACAACAGTTGTGGGTGCCTGAATTGCTAAGAACAGCTACTGATGCCTGACATGACATGAGAGGCATCATTCAAAGGCATTCCCCTCTCTGGGAAGGGACAAAATTGTGTCTTGTTAGAACTACCTCATGTTTAACCCATATCAATATCCAGTTAGAGCTAAATCCTCTTGATCTCTCTACATAGTGCTGCCCCATAGAGCATGTAGGGTATACTCCACAATAGAAAAAGGATTTTACACCGTTCTTCCCCAGTTAAGCCTATGTTAATTTGCAACCCTTGTTGCAAAGCCAAATGAGACACAAAGTGTATTATTGCATCCTGCATGTATGTGGGTGGTGTCATTCTCCTCTTTAGGAAAACCAGCTGAACTGCAGAGGAAAGAAAGCACAGACAGGCATCCATTCCAGCATGGGGACAAAGTGAAATGCCTGCTGGACATTGACATCTTGCGGGAGATGCAGGAGGGCCACGGTGGCTGGAATCCTAAAATGGCTGAGGTATGCCTCTCCTTGCTCCTATTCTCTCAGTAATGTATCAGCCACTATCTCAGACTACATAAGTAGGCACTTACTAGGAAGTTACCAGAACATCTTTGTGTAACGTGTTATCTTCCAAATTTATATTGTGTTGACTGAATCACAAATACAAATTCTTTAGTGATAGGACACTGGAGTTAGGTTTATTTTCAGGCTCAGATAAATCTGCGTGTATGAGAATTGTCTTATGGAGCCCTGCATAATTTCTAAGAGTCTACGATGGGTCAAAAGAGCTGCTCAAAAGCCAGTGCAAAAAACTAATGGCTGGTTTGTTTGTTTTTAAATGAGCCGTGGATCTTTTCCTTGGAGTTCTGAATCCATTCCCCAAAGAAATTTGGCTTCTTTTGTACTGTGCATTACTACTAATGAAAGTTATGTGTTTTGTCAACAGTGGGCTCTATCCCTGGCCAGGGCTAAAATTTCTCAGCCTGTATGATGTTCTTGGAGCTTAGCCTGTTGTCTTGTCTTTAGTTTGAAGAGCTATCAGTCTGTTGTCACCTGTTGTCTAAAAAAACCTCAGGTAGTAGAGGAAGTAAAGATAGGAATGACACTTATTACTGTAGTATAGCATCTCAGGGGGCCATCATGGAAGTAAATCTCCAGGGGGTTGTGAACATTCGGTGTGGGCTTACATTCAGATGAAATGATAACAGTTAAATGAATAAATTTGCCATTTAAATTAAAAGGTCTGTGCTTTTTGTTTCTCCTTAATCAACTTTCTTGGCTTTTAATAGTCTACAGATATTGCCCAAAATAGATTAAATAACCTTCACATATTGAAGAAGGCAGTACTGCTGTTGTGCAGTAGATTTACTGCAAGGCAAGATCACATTTTGATACTCACCATTACAGTAATAAGACCTGTCCCTGAGCCTGTATTAGTAACTTGTGTAAAAGTGGCCTTTTGGAGAGGGAGGGAGGTGTGTAGCCACAAGTGACCCAAATGCCTGCTACGCTTGAGTCAGCCAGAATAACCTGCAAGTCTGACTCTGAGACAGCTGTCTGAGCCTTGATATATGAAGCAGTGCTATAAAATTATAAAGGTACGTTATATATGTATCCTAGCCCAATCTGCCCTGTAGGTGAGTGGTCTTTTTGAAATTGAACTTTAAAATGGCAAGACAAACTATGTCATTTCAGTTTCAATGTGGAAATCTATTAACTGAGCGTCCGTCTCTTCTTTTAGCCTGGAAGGCAGGGACTTACCGTCTTCTGGCATGAACTTTAAGAAGGCTGTCAGTGGAGCCATGATTTTTTTATCCCCCCCTAAGGCCTTCATCCCCAAAGCTATATTTTTTGAATGTTGCAATGTAGCTAACATAGTCTAGTAGGCTGTTAAACCTCTGCACTTCTGAATTCCTGTTGTTGGTGAATGCAGGTTTAGAGAGGGATATTAAACAGAGAAACGGTAACTTCCTGTCATGTCAGAAATCGGTACATTTTGTCTCCTTCAAAACTTATCAGCTGCTCAGGACCTGCCAGAATCAACAGATAAAGAATTCTCCACTACACAACTATACTTTGTTTTCTGTAGTATCCTCTACTGTGCCTCCTTTTTTTTTTTCCTGTCAGAGCATGCATGCCTTGCTGGTATTATACTGCATAACAGTGTTGTAATCTCTGCCCACCTTTGTCATTTGGAAAGAGGAGGACAATTTATGCTGCATTTTCAAGGATTTTCACTCTTTGTATTCCTATCACTCTCCTCCCCCAATATGCTACTACTTTAGAGGAGCTTCTTAGCAGCCTTTCCCTCCTTTTGCAGAAAAACAATGACTGCATCTCATTTAAAGCAGGTTTGGGAGCACTGTTGGTCTGTGAATTGGAAATGGTGGGTAATTTAGCCATCTATGCCTTTGGATGCCTGCTTTCCCCACTATTAAGCAATGTGATTTATTTAGGGGGTTTCCCCTACTTTTTTTTTCCCCCTGTCAAAAGTTCATTGGCCAGACAGGGACTGTGCACAGAATCACGGACAGAGGGGACGTGAGGGTCCAGTTCAACAGTGAAACCCGCTGGACTTTCCATCCTGGAGCTCTGACTAAGGTAGGTGCTGATAGGTGAGCTTGGCCAGAAGTAGAAATGCTGCAGGGAATAGCTGTCAATTTAGCCTGCTGTGTAAGGACACGATGTGTCTCAAGCAAGTGTCGAAGAAATACACTGCCATTCTAAAAGCAGTAGTTCTAGGCAGATTTTCCTGCAAGCCATCAGAGCTAAGATATATGGTTGCAGACAGTGAGAGATGGACTGCTAGGCTGTCCAGTTTTATGAACCTTTGCATTTCAAATGTTGTAAGTTCTTAAGGTAAATTCCATTTCTTAATTTCAGCTTCTTTGATAAGAGTGGTAACAGTAGACCTACAGTAGCTCATCCTTCTGCAGCTGCCTTTCATCTGTGATGAACCTTCTTCCACATCATTTCCATTTGATTTCGTTTTCTTCCTTGTTCTTGTGTCTTCATGTTATTCTCCTTGTTGCATCTTTCTTTGTCTCACTTCTCTCTGATTCTTCTGGATGACCTGAGTCTTTAATCCAGCTCTTCTAATTTTGTGTCTGCATTTCTAAAGCTCATAGCTCTGGCCTTCCCCAGAGGTTTGAGGACTTGTAAATGTGAATGATTAGGAACAGGGCTAATAGGTATAGAAGGAGCTGCTGGAAGACTACAAAATTCTGAAAGATCTGAACAAGGTCACAATGCTAAAAGCTCCAATACCAATGGAAAATGCAGTGTCAGACTGTTTTGTGCAGAATTAGTCTGCTTTGAAAAGTGTGTTTTGACAGTGCTCCCTTCTTAGCTCAGTGAGCAGAGGAAGCATCTGGCAAATTACCAGTACAGATAAACTCTGGTTTCCCTTTTCTGTTTTAAATAATAAACAGATTTAACTTCCTTATTAAAGTGAATTAAAGTCTCCAGTGCCAAGTCAAGTATAGTGAGGAGACCAAGGAAAGTTCCATATGTACTTTATACTGGTATTAATAATAAATGGTTTGAAGAAGAAAGAGAAGAAGAAAGAAAAGAAGAAAAATGTTCTGTCCCAAATTATTTCTTTACTTAAATGTGCACTTGGCTTAAAACAGAAACACCCCAGCCCTTGGACTATGTTTATTTTGCAGTGCAGTGATTACAGATTTCTTGGTAGTCGTACTTATGTTTTGTAATGCCTTATTTTTTGAGTCAATGGGCTTCTTGTTTGGTTGGGTTTTCTGAGGGTGGGAGTGGGGTGGAGGGGCTGATCGCTATTTTTTTTTTCTGGCTTCATCCCCCAAAAGCTTATGACTTTCTTTTTCTTGTAGCTCAACACCTTTTGGGTTGGTGATGTTGTCCGGGTGATAGATGATATGGAAACAGTGAAGCGATTCCAACCTGGTCATGGGGAGTGGACAGATGAAATGGCACCTGTGAGTGCGCGCCAGTTCCAGGACAGTCCAGTAACTTCCTGAGTTTTCCCAAGCAATTAGTAATAGTGACTGGGCTTGCATTGCCCTCCAGTATTCC
>NW_009209802.1:23654-82153 GCF_000690835.1 Fulmarus glacialis
GAGGCCTTGCAAAATAAATGTTGCCTAGTGCTATTGGCTATCGGTATTACAATCCTATTGCAGCACCCAAAGCAAAGTGGGTAGATGGGGAATCTGACAAAGGATTTGGCTACCAGTAAGTCAGATGAGAGGTTTCACTAACCAAAGTAAACAAGTCCTCTTACGCCGTCCCTAATTCTCTGGAACGAGGCAGGAAAGTGTCCAAGTGGAAGAATGGTCTGATCAGACCAGTATGGCTAAAAAGCAGAATACAGGTGTCCTCCAGGAGCGATTAAATGCACAGAGGAAACCTTTCCTAGTCCCAATGTTATCAGTCTCTCAGGGTTCTTCAGACCATGTTTTGTTGTTTCACCACCTTCCTCTCCAGACATTGGTAATGTGTCTGGGAAACCCTTCTTATGTAAAACCAGTAATAGAGAAGCTGCTGAGAAACCCTCTGGTGTCCTTGAAGTGGGAGCTGTTTGCGAGCGTGTCACTGTTCAGTGCTTCTTTTCACACAGCAGGAGTGCCGCCTGCGAAACCACTCTTAGAAGCATTGCATTGGTTCTGAGATGCAAAGCATGCTGCATCTTACCTTTTAAAAATCATTTCTCTCTTTCCATTGCAGACCCTAGGGCACATCGGCAAAGTGATCAAAGTCTATGGGGATGGAGATTTGCGAGTGTCGGTTGGAGGGCAGTCCTGGACGTTTAACCCAGCTTGCCTGACAGCCTATCAGAGAGATGAGGAAGCAAACCTCATGACAACGGAGAATGCAAAGGAGTCAAAAAGTGAGATAGTGAGAACAGAGATGTCTGATCCCTGTTCACAGGGATTGTGAAATGGTTGCTCTGGTGTAACAACAGCAACACTCTTTGGAAAGCGTTCAACTGCAGCTGCCTGTTCTTCCCCGGACAGAGCTCCAAAACCAAGCTGTGCCTTACTGGGGAAGCAAAGCTAGCCTTAACAGGAAAATACAGAATTTAGAACTCAGGAATGCTAACTGTAGCACTGCCCTAGGTTCAGTATTTGCTTCTGCCTTGATCTGTCGCAATTTCCTGTTCTGTCCTGCTGCATTTTCTGTAGGCAGATACTAATTCTTGAATGCTTGTGAAATATTCCCAGTTCCTTGTGTGGAAGTGTTGTCAAATCAACAATTATTTTGCCCAGTCCATGCCAAAATTGAATTTAGGATCACATGATGTGTAGAGGGGATTTTGTCTGTTTTGCACATCTGCTCATAAAATTTTTTGTAGCCTCACCATACTTATTTCCTTTAGATATGCGGGAGAGAGGACAGACCTGCCAATTTTTTTTTTTTTTTTTTTTTGCTATGTAGATGGGTCTTAAACTGTTTGCTCAAGTTAGACTTCAGAGATAACTTGCATGCGAGCCCAAGCTTTTTAACTTTGCTCTGTCTGGAGAACTGTAACACCTCTGTCCTCTCAAGCACTCAAAAGTCTGTATTTAGAGGGCCCATTTGAAAGGACCCATATTTCTTCCCTACAGCATCCTTTCCAAAACCATGCATTCCTCTTCAGATTATTTGCCTTTTAGTAGTGATTTTTCTGTGTTGGTCTTCTCTAGCATGGTCTCATGTCTTTTGGGTTCTCAAAACATCAGACTCGTAAAGCAAAAGTTCTGTGTAAGCCACAAATTTGTAAAGCTCTTTGTGTGAGCTAAGTATTAGAGGTACAGCAGGCCCATATTGTACTATGCCAACTGTACGCATGTATACACATGCTCTTTGGCCCTCTTAACCTGTGGCTATTTCTCATTCCTGCCAGGTACTTTGATTACTGTACTGGAGAAACTGCTGTCCCAGAAGACAGAGTCAGAGCATGCAGGCTGCCTGGTCATTTGTGCAGCACTTAACAATGCAGCTAAAGTTCGGGAGCTTCTTCAGAAGTACCCAGACAAGGCAAGTTTTGAAGACATCCTGAATGGTTACCTTTTGTTGCTCTTCTTTAAAATACTGTCATAAAATTTTGTAGTCAAGTGAGGAAAAGCATGGGAGAAAAGTAATAGATTTTTTCAGACCTAGTATTAGCTCCTAACAGCTGGAAAATTACTTAGCTGCAATTTAGGATTAAATTTGTATGTTAAATGTGCATGTTTTATGGCTCTAGTTTGTGGCATTAAATCTGAACTAGAGTTAAGTCCTTACAGCACGTTTCCAAAGCTGGCTTTTCCCAGATTTCCTGTGTGGACACTGCACCTGTAGAATTAGGGGGAGAGGTATTCATCTGTATGAAAACAGTAGCAAGATGTCTGAGTATCTAGCCTCTATTTGAAAAGGAAGCCATGGGTTGTGTCTGGCTGAATGTGTCTGTCCTTAGATGACCTTGCAAAATGGTGTTGTTGGAATCAGGAAGGAGAAAAGGTGCCCAGATCCTGATGCTGTGCATGTCTGTGCAGTGTCTTATCTCGTGTCTGACTGGAGCAGGGAACTGGGCTTGACTTGTTGCTGAATAATTTATGTGCTTGCAGAGTGCCAGACTGTTAGGATCACATCTACTCAAATCACTGCTCTTTCAAGCTGCCTGTTTGAAGGTTCAAGCTCCTTCAGTGAGGGGTACAGGGTTTATAAACAGGTTAAAAAAGGAGAACCAGAGAACGAAGTGTTTCAGCAGTGTCCTTGGAAACCATTGATAAAAAAGCGTAAGTTTTCTTGGGGCTATGTCTGCATGGCTGGCAGGAGCAGCTGGATGTGTTAACCAGGAAAACTGGGATCAATACTGAAGGATCCCCTGTGAAGCTGATTTAGTGGTTAGTTGTCTGGTATTTATTTTAGTTCTTTATTTACAAAGTTAATGGGGACTCTGTAGGTGGGTAGAATAGACAAATACCTGCAGTTATCGAATTTATCCCAGATAAGAAAGTGCCAAGAGTCAGGAATCCATTATGTTATTAGTTACCTTTATTAGATCTCTATTTCTATTCTGTATTCTATTTCTACTCTAATATTTACATTAATAAATTAATTATTTCTATTAAAGTGTTATATACAGCAAGAGGAGGCTGTATTTGAGCCTCACTTAGTAGTGCAAGTTGGAATTGCTTGCCAAGGCCTTTCCAGCTTATCAGCATTGTCTTTCTTGTGTAAATGGAAGAATAACACAGTGGCCTCTAATGCCTCCTTGCCTAAATGACTTGCCCATCATTTTGAGTGAATCAGGGGAAGTCTTGCCTGTCCTGCTCTCTTGACTGCTGCATAGAAGCAACTGCAGGGAAAAAAACCTTTGTTCTCCTTGCTAGTCTGCTGAGGTTTTGCTAGCTCCTTCATCTCTTTTCCTTAGCCTCCCACTGATTTCAGTAGCTTCTTTTCCTTTTTTTTTCCTTGCCTCTCATACAGCCTCTCTTTGTTCTTCAGTCCCTTTAATTCTCAAAAAATCTCATTGCAGCACTTCAACACTGTGATATACCCTCCAGCTATGATGCCCAGTAAAGAACTTGCAGTAACACAGAACAATGGGGACTTGGCATCTTCAAGGCCTTATGCAAAGCTAATTTGATCTCCTCACACATTTTCCTATTGGGAAAGGAATTGTTGGCAGAGATGTCAAGAAGTATTCTGCTTGCAGGCATAGGGGGATTTGGCATCAGAGCTGCAATTAGAGCCCTGGCTTCCAGCTCTGTTCACTCGCTTCTCCCTTCTTGACTAAACGTACTGTCCCCTTCCCCTTTAGAAATATACTGAGACAAGGTCAACCTTGTAGTTGATGTACATAAAGCGGAGCCAACGGGGCATGGATTCTCATTAGCATTTCTGAGCCTGCAAGTGTTCTGCAGCTAGTGACTCTCATCCCGCTAGGCCTGCTCTAGAACAGAGCTAAGGCCTGAACACAAGGCAAGGTCTTTCCTAATCAAGCTGTTTGCTGTGTCTCTGCCCTTCCTGTAGGTCGACGCAAAGAACCAGGGCAGAACTGCCCTGCAGATTGCCTCTTATCAGGGGCACCTGGATGTTGTGAAGATTTTGCTGCAGGCACATGCCACTGTCAACCTAAGGGATGAAGAGGGGGATACAGCACTGCACTACGCAGCTTTTGGGTAGGATATCTTTCTTCTTGCTCTCTCTGATACAAGACCTAAAGGGCTGCAGAAGGACATTTCTGGATATAAACGGGCAGTCTGTGTCTAGGGTGTGTGGCTGATGGAGGCTTTTCTCCGATTTTACCTTATGTTAGAAATTGGCCTTTCAGCTTCAGGGCCACAGGTCCATTTCTTAGTGCACTAATTTAACCTCCGCAGCTAGGTCAGTTTCCATGCTAGAAATTTTGGGGGGAATCAGAACAAGTGATAAGAGGGTTTGGTGATTAGATTTTTTTTTTTCAGGGTGATGATGGGGATGGTTTGGTTGGTTGGGATTAGTTTGGTTGGTTGGTTTCTGTAAGTGCATATGTTTTCCAGAGCAAGATGAAAGGTTGAATTGTGTTGTCAGTTACCAGGGAAGAATTCGTCATTAAGAGCGGGACATTCCTGTTGATCTAAAGCAAAGAGAGAGAAAATTCTAGAGTACAAATTAGGAAGGTTTTGTTGTGTTTTTTTTGGGTTTTTTAATAGTAAGAGGAGGTGGGATGAGGTCGAGAGAATACAAAACCTGAGAAGTTCTGTTGCCTTGGAAGGAGGAAGAATTTACTGTCTGCACAGGATTGAATCTAATCTGTCTTACTCCTTGCTTATAAATCAGAAACCAAGCTGAGGTTGCCCGCGTGCTTATTGGTAAAGGAGCCAGTGCAGACCTGTTAAACAATGCAAAGTGCACAGCATTGTATGTTGCTGTCAGTCAAGGATTCACAGAGGTGGTGCGGATCCTCTGTGAGCTCAACTGTGATGTCAACCTCCCAGTAAGTTTTGGGGTTTGTGGGATTTGGGTGGGGGGGGGTTGGGGTTTTTTTGTTGGTTTTTTTTGAGGCGGGGAGGTCCTTCTTTATGTCTTACACTGTTTGTTGCTTTGTAGGATTTGAAGGTCATTCTCTTAAAATGCACCACTGTGCATAGCACAGAGGAAGTATTCCTCTAATTTCAGTGGTCTGAAATTCCGGGTTTGGGTCTGCCCCTTCATCATCATGAGCCTGCTCAGCTCAGTCCAGTAGCACTCTCTCTGCTGTGCTGGGCTCAGGCTTCCAGTGGGAGCTGACCTGCTGCTAGTATGCGTTGTCGAAACACTCCTGTTCCCGGCAATAAGGAGTGGTAAAATTTTTAAGACTGGCATTTAGGAACTTGAAGGGCAGTGATGGTCAATTGGACCTAGCCCATTTTTAGGGTGTGCTTGTAGGATGGTGGGACTGGAGAGTGCTGGGTCAATCTCTCAAAGATAGTTAGGAATGTTAGCACCTGTCTACTCAGCAGCTCGTTTCAAGCCCTGGGGAAATGATTTCACAAAGGCTATGAAACTGCTATGGATGCCAGTGATGTTTGGATGTTTGGCCTGGAGTTGATGTGACCTGGTGACACTATATATCTTCTTGTCTTGAACTGTCCCTCAGGGTGAACTCTTTCATTTGACACTCTGAGGTAGGTAACTTGTATTCTGCTTTCGTATCCTTGTATAGGATTCCCAGGGAGACACCCCCCTGCATTATGCTATCACTGCAGATTACAAAGTCGTTATTGAGATTCTCACTGAAGTACCCAACATAGACTTCACTGTCCAGAATTGTCAAGGCTTCAACCTGCTCCACTATTCTGCTCTAAAAGGCAACAAGCTGTAAGTGACCTTTTTTTGATTTTTACTGCTTTTACAGATGTTAACTCGTGCTTGCTGTCTTAACAGTAAGAAAGTAGCAGATGTAGTTCTAGATAGCTAGGAAGGAAATGGTTGGTTACACATTTCTTGGGTTTAGAGATAGCTAGGTATAGCTGTTGCCCTCCTTCCCTCCTTCATGCATTCACAATAAACTGCTGCCTGCTTTCCCCATCCTATCTTTCTTATACCTCCCTAGCTTGGCTAGGAAATCTGTCTGCTTCTGGATAGTCTCCTTAGATGTTTGGGTTCACACACGGAAGGACAGGAGAAGGTCTGTAGTAAACAGTATTTGAAAAGACTGTGTCTAACTGTGAGAGCCTCTGGAATTCTTCCAAGGATAAATCTGCTCATTATTTTCAAGTGTGAGTTTACCCCGCTTTATTAAATTGTAACTGAGGGCTTTTGTTTTATTCTTGTAATTCAATCTGTGAGATAGAGGGAGTGTTCTGTATCACAGGTGCCAGCTTACCGTGCTGCCTATTAAAACATGAACATTCATAATTACTGAGCAGAAGAGGCAGGCCTGTCTCTTCTGCATTGGTTTCCTTCCTGATAAAGTAACTCTTCCATCTCTGTTGACCTCCAACACGCTAGAGCCGTAAAGAAGATTCTAGCAAGAGCTCGGCAGCTGGTTGACTCCAAAAAGGAAGATGGCTTCACTGCCCTGCACCTTGCTGCTCTCAATAATCACAAAGAAGTGGCAGAAATTCTCATCAAAGAGGTAAGAAACAAAACAAAACCAACAACAACAACTAAACTCCCATCTGTCCTACTCTCAAACCCCCACATTTCCTAAGCACTATTGAGTTAATGCTGGGACTCACAAGAATGCCTCTGTCTCTTTGAAGAGCTGGCATTGTTTGCCAGACTTTGATGCAGAAGTATGGACACTCCTGAGGGTATTTTCCTTTGGCAGTAGAGGAGAAGGGTATCTTGCAGGCTAGAACAAAGTGGGTTGGAACTGGAGCTTGCTGGGAAATGTTCAGTGAAGTGATGGGTGTGAAGGGAAAAGACTTTCAGAATAGCTGGTAACCTGCTCATTAAGGAGTGTGTAGATCTGTATTCAGAACCTTCCCTACCTCATAGGTACAGGTCAGAGCTCAGTTTCCCTCACTCCAGGTGTACGCTGAAGCTCCCCAGCTACTGGTTGTTCTATGGCGGGTTTCTTACTCTTCGTTTTCATGAAAGAATATCTGAAGGCACGTATTTCATTTGAATGCAGAACAAAATATTTTGACATGTTTACTCCAGGATATTTATCCTTTTTCAGTAAGTGCTAGACCTGCCCCTGGTAAGCAGCATTCTTTAGCAATGAAAATGACAAAACTGAAGGATGGCAATCTAACTGGCATTTTGCTGTTGATTTTTGTGGAGTCAAAGCTAGCCTCTGTCTCTGCTTTCAGGTGATAGTGGCAATGATGGTGACAAATACATGTCAGCACCCCTGGGTTTTGTTTCTTCTTCTCAGTGGTTTGTTGCCCGAGTTTCTACATCTTTACAAGTGGATCCAAACCACTACAACAAGGCTTTAATGGATTTACAAATGAGCGCTGTAGAAGAGCTATGTCTGTGAGCACTAACTACTTAGTACTACAATTGCTTTATTTCTGGCATAATCACTGCATTAGCATAGCCATATCTTTAAAGGCTCTCTGTCGCTAACCCTTGCTGCTGCCTTCTCCTGCAGGTTTGGCAGAGGGGCAGAATGGTTCAGATTTGAACAGGTTTTTCTCCTTTTTGCTTTGAAGAGGGGAAATCGCAGCACAACAGGCAGCAAGGAATCAATACTGCTTTAGAGGAGCTAGTCCCTGACTGTTTGCTTGGAGTAGTTCCAGGATTTGTTTGTGTCGGGGAAGTGATGAGTTGTCATATCCAAGTCATCACCAGGAAAATGTTATCTGCCTGTTGGTTGGGCATTTGGCTTCTGATCCTCCCTTTCTTGGTATTTGAGGTGTGTGGGCCATACGGCTAAGATACAGAAGGCTGGATCACGTAGCTCTCTTGGAGATCTCTATACTGCTGTCCTGATGAAGATGGACTTGAGACTTGGGGCCTCAACAAGCACCACAGCTGCAGCGCTCTTCTTCAGCCAAACTCAGCAGCAGCAACTCACTCTGATGCAATTCTTCTCTTCAAGGGTCGCTGTGATGTCAACCTCAAGAACAACCGTAACCAGACACCGCTGCACCTGGCTGTCATCCAGGGACACGTAGGGATGGTGCAACTGCTGGTCAGCGAAGGCAGTGATGTCAATGCTGAAGATGAGGACGGGGACACAGCCATGCACATTGCCTTGGAACGGCAGCAGCTGATGTCCGTCATGATGGAGAAGCGTGAAGGGGAGATGGGGTTGTCCCTCCTTTCCAAGGTGAGCTGGGAGTAGGAGAAATTCCAGCACCAAGGGCAGGAAAATGCTTGATGTTAGAATGACAGCAGATAGCGGGATCTAAGGGGGCAAAGGAAGGCAGGGAAATTGTGTAAAGCCAGTCCAGATGGGGAGCGTGGAAACAAACCTTCTTGCTTGTGGGAAAGCAAGAATAGATCCTCTGAGGCCTCTGAGGGTATGCTTGAATTTATAGCATGAAACTTCACATAGTCAGACAACAATTCATACTGTCTCCCCTGATATTTTTATTAGCATTGTGCGCTTCTTTCTTGACATGGGAAAGGTCATGAATCCAGTTGCAGAGCCAAGAGTCCTGGGTTTAATTCATGCCCCAGAACCACAGCAATTCATTTCTGTCTGATGGCGTGGAAAATATGAGGATAGCTAACCGCAAACACCCCAGTTATCTGCAGATGTAGAGCAGAACGTGAGAGGTGAGATATATCAGGCTGAAGGATAAAGGCCACGTTGTTACAAAGCCTGAACTGGATTTCACTATGTTGCTCTGTATTCATGGATCTATAAGGCCTTTCAGGAAAGGCCTTTGATCTAGAAATCAGTGCATGATATGCCAGGGACTGGGAGCTTAGTCTGGCTTTTTGGCAAAGATATTAAATTAGCCCTTCAGAGTGTTCTGCCATCCATGTAAATACCAACACGTGCACACACCAGATTTGCATTGCAAACCAAGAGTGCAAACATTTGGAAAAACTGGCATAGATTTTTTTTATTGTAATTTGAAATGATCAGAATAAATTAAATCGACATTCTGAAGGGCTGCATGCTGTATGCTAAACCACCCATTCCTCTTTTCTACCTGTTGGTGCTTGAAAAAGCCTAGTGCATTGCTCTTCTTCCATTCTGCTTGTTACCAAGCTACCAGTGTTGATAGCATGAGTTAATGGCTTAAGTGCATGGCCAAAGATGCTCCGGCCACTGGCATTCCACAGAGACACCCCACACCAGCTCAGCAATCACTGCTTTCTTCTGAATTTCTCTGCCTGCAGATTTGAGCAGAGGGGTCAGCAGCAAGGGTAGGTTTTATCATCTCACTGAAAGTCTGCGTAACAGCTTTGCTAGCTGTTGGGTTTTAGCTTGTGCTAGGGACAGCCAATAGCTAGTCCTGGACGCAGAAAGTCTTAAAGCAACATGAGGGATCTGTGCATGTCATTCCCAATACTATTTACAGTAACATTATACCTAGATGCTGTAGACTCCTTCATGTCTAATTTTACTTGCCCTGATCTACACGCCCTGGTCTTTTAAGTCAGTGGAAAATATTTGTTGATTTCAAATTAGTTTGGATAATGTACACAAACACTTGGCTTTTTAAAGAGCTGTCACTTAGAGCTCCGTACACCAGCTGTCCATCAATTGGTATGTTCTGTGGTGTCTTAAGTGTGCTTCCTTTTCACTACCTGAAGAAGTGAATGCCTATTACTGTGATTAGTGATGATTAGCACCAGTTAGGACCTGGTTAGGAGTGCAGTCTTATGCACTCTTGTTCCTGGAATGCAAGATTTGAATCGGCTATTTACATGCTGAAGGATTTCTTGGTGTTTTCAAAGCGTAAGTACAATGATTAAGACTTCGTTTAGAACTTGATACAGATCAAAGCCACATAACAAACTTTTTCTATTAACAGAGAGTGTTTCTCAACATCTTTTAGCTGCAGGCTTCTGGCTTTCTTGGAAATGTAGAGCTGAATGTTGGAACTGCAATTGCATGTTACTTAGCTCAAGAAGGAGCAGATATTAATTATGCAAACCATCGGGGAAAGTCTCCTTTAGACCTTATTACAGATGGAAGGATTGTCCAGATCGTCAAAGACTTCTCACAGAAATTCAGGTAAACCATGTCCTCTGGAAACTAGCTACAGTATGCTTCCTTGCAAAATGAAGAGTTCTCCCACAGCACTGTGGTGTCACTGCATGCAGCTGTTGTTCCAGGAGGGATGAAGCATCTTTGAAAAACTTTGGATGTCAGCCTGAGCACCTCCTGTTTCATCTGGAGCTGGCTGCTGACCCTGTGTTTCTGGAGGGGTTACTTAAGGGTGCATACTGCCATTTGAAAGAGTTGGGAAAAGCAGATTAATACTGCTTGGTGCAAACTCAGCCTCTTGACTTACGGAGAGCCCTGAGGCGGTCTGGGAAGACTGGCCACGGAAGCCAAGAGCAACTCTTCTCTTGCAGAGTAATTCTGGGTTCTGTTTTACTTTCATTGGATTCTGCAGTTACAGATATTTAAAGTCTAAACAGAGAGGAAGTGCAACAAAAGAGTGGGCACCAGAATCTGCAGAATTTATTCCAGAGATAGATAAATGCTTGTTTTTCGACTGGTAAGAGAAATAGCTGAGAAAATGCCAAAGGGAGAGTAGCAAGTCAAAGATGGGTTTATCTCAGGTTCTAAGAAACATTTGTTTGGATTTTGACTTTGCAAACATGAAAGCAGAGTTCTGTTTGATCTGAGGGCACAGACCCGCAGTCGTGTTACCGCTGGAGGAGGAACCATGCAGCAGCCACTGTAATCGGCCATGCTTCTGGTCCACTGTAAATAACAGGTGAAATGTGTCTCTTTAAACATCTTCCATAGGAATTTTGTCAGTGGAGTATATGTTGGATTAAGATTTTTTTTGCTTAAAAAATGCCAGCTCTTTCAGACTGACATTTCTCATAACAGTGTACTGGTTTCAGCTTCTGTGTTGAGGTTTGACTGGAGGATTTGGGTGTGTGTCTGCAGAGTTAAGGCAGCCCCTGCAGACCGAGTGCTGCGTGCTAGATCATAGGCCTATGGTGTGTCCCAGCATCGCGTGCAGGAGCCGTCAGGACAGGATAGTTAGCTATACCTTCTTAAACTAATTGGTTAGTCTGACTGAAATTAATAGGTCTAGAAGAGGAAGAGTATTTGGGGTTTACATGCATTTATAATGAAGCTACTGCCACTTTGGTAGGAAGCTAGATAGCGGTTTCCTCCCAGGAACAGTTTACTGACTTTGTATCAAAAGACCAAAAAGCACCCCTTTGCAATACTCCTAGAGGACCAGGGATTTCTTGGCAGTACTGAAGACATTTGCTAGTAAATGACCATCCTTGTCCCTTCTGTTCAATCACTAATCATTCTTGCAGTTTAGGTAGTAGGTCTAGCTAGCAGATGACCGGCTGGCAGGAAAAGTAATGGATGGATTGGATGCTGAGGACTTTGGATTTGGGGCTCATAATGCCAGGATAGAAGTCTGGATCCAAGCCTGTATTGTGTAAGAGGCAAGCTCACAACCATCCCAGGTGCACTTTTCAGGAACATGCAAATACAGAGGATTCTTAGGGCTGCACTTTTTAAATAGCTCCTAAAAGCTGACTCCTCCCAGCAGATGACTACTTTAGCAGCAATAATACCTTACTGTTGCCATCCAAAAGAGCAGTTTCAACTTGTGTAAATATTAGTCATCCCTGCTCTTTCAAAAAGATCCAGTCAGAATCCTGGCTACTAGAGGCTGAGTTGGTCCCACTAGGGCAGTGAAGGTTCACAAGTTTATGCTACCTGAGCATCTGCTGCTCTGTCTCCATGTGGAGTGTTTGCCAGGGATCAATACAATGTTATCTGGTTGCTGAAGGAAGACCTGGAGTATGTGGCTCAAATTTTATTACATGTTCATGGTTGCAGGGAACAGCAGGTTTCTTCAGACAGCTCAGCCATCACCTGCAGCCTTCGCCGTGTGCACACCACCCCCAACACAATGACCAACCTTAGTGTCTCGAGTGTGGCAGTCCCCACAGAGTGCCTGGTCTGCTCAGAGCTGGCCTTGCTCATCCATTTCTTCCCATGCCAGCACAGTATTGTGTGTGAAGGTAAGTCCATTCTGTGTTTTTTTTCCTTTTTTTTTAATTTCTATGTTCTACCACATAGCTTCCTTAGCTGGACTCTCATAAATCAAGCTCTGTTTAGACACAAAGCTATTGTGCTGTTTGTGTCCTGAAACAACCCCAGCATGATTTCAGCACCACCATCTTAGATAAGATGTCCAAAGCTATCTATGAAAAGCACAGAGTGTTCTGACCACGTACTGACTGGGACCCCAGGCAGCTTTGCTTGTGCTTATAGATGCCCTGGATAATTCAGAAGGAAAGCCAGATGTTTCAGTTCTAGCTGGCAGTGCTTCATCCGTCAAAAACCTCCTGAGAAGGATTTCCCTCTTCTCTGGCTTTTGTTACTGTTTGCATTTCAGTTGTTTTAATGGCAGCGTGCTCAACCATGTCAGCAAGTTTGTTATCTCACAAGGCACTCACAGTCTGACCACAGGGAATTTGGTAAGGACCGTGTGCCAGAGCTGCATCCTTTTCCCTCAGAGCAAAGGGCTGTTTTGATCCACAGTGCAGCAGTTCCAGTAGTACAGGGCAGTGAGGACTTAAAGGTCTTGTATTTGCTACTGGCGTAGGAAAGACTAAACCAAGAGACTAGGACGTAGCTCAAAAAGAAGGTAGTGTCCTCATTTCCGTGCAGAAACAATCTCTTAATCATCCAGGGAGGTCTCAGGTTGTTCAAAGCTGATGTTCTTGAGTGTGTCATCTTCCTCTTGATTCTGGCATCAGTGGGCTTAATTATAACCTCTTCTTGTATCATTCGTGGTAGAATGCTCCAAGAGAATGAAGAAGTGCATCAAATGTCAAGTGACGATAACAAAAAAACTGAAACAAGGTATGTTTGCTGTTCCTACTGTTAAGTGCTGTGGGAAGGGTCCTGCACAGTGTTAGCTTGAGCAGCATCAATGATTTTCAATGAAATAAGCATGAGAAAGGGAGTTGATTTTTTTTGTTGTTTTGGGGGGGGGAGTGCATGCCTGTTACATTGACCACCTTTAGAGAGAAAAAGGTAGATTCTCTCAGGTGTCATGGGCCATGCTCAAGCTGCATAGACAGGACATTTGAGGAAGCTTGTCCTGTGCCTGGCTTATTTTGTGTATTGAAAGCAAATATCAGATTCTCCATGTGTCAGTCTAACCGTTTTCACAGGCAGTGATTTAACAGTGAAAATTTGTGAGAAAGGAAAAATTGCGTCTTGTGAAAGCCTTGCTTCTCCCTTGGCTGAAATTACAGTGCCTATGCAGGGCTGGCATTAGCCAGCTATCCAGGAATCATTGAGCTGGATTGTTTTGATAAAGCTCTTTAGCCCAGTTTTAAACAGATTGTCTTCTGTCCACATTACTCAGTGTCCAGAATGGGCAATGTTATGCATGTCAGCAGGCTAGTAGCAGGTTTGCTACTTAGAGTTAGTGCAGGTTGCCCACTGAAGCTTTTTCCATAGTGGTTGTGAGCGTTGTCTTTCTAGCTGAGATCACTCTTAGGGCAAATGCACATGAAAATGAATTCCATATCCTGCTCATGGCTTAGCATTGTGCACTCCTTTGTTGGAGTTGGGCTATAGTCTTGTGACTTGATGCCTGGACAAAAGCATAGGGGAACCAAGAATCTGTCACGTGGCATTGGACATACACAGCTGGCAGAGACAGAAATCCTCTTTGGACTCCATAATGCAAAAAATAGCAAGCTTACCTGACAGTAGGCAGGACCATTTGTCTTTTCTACAGACTGGCAACAAAATAGTGATGAAAATTCCAAGTGAGACATTTGCATGCAGATTTCCGCTGGAGGAGGAACATCAAGGTCTCTTGAGAATATCAGCAGGACTTCCCTATCAGTGATGTCTTCAGTGTTTGCCTTTAGCAAGCTCCCCATCCCCAAACTTGCTTCACCTTTATGGATTTGAAATCACTTCTTGCATCACTGAAGTGCAACTAATTCCAGAATGTTGGGGAAAGGGACATCTGTACTGAAATGTACTAATCAAAGATTGAGGAGCAGAAGATGAACAGTGGCTGTATTAAGCTGAAACCAGGAGGAGTCTATTTACCTAAGCTGGCAGTTGTCCAGGATTTGGGGTTCTTCCATTTCACAGAGTTGACCAAATAACTCTATTTGTGTAGCTTCATGTATGCAAAAGTCAACGTAAGTGATGTCAAATGGTTTCTTCTTGTTTTACCATGTGTGTCCTGAGAGACTTAACCAGAAATTAGAATCCCAAATGTGAACAGAAGGTTGAGAGAACATGGTACTGATAGTACTGTAAGGATTCCCGGACTAGTATGGCAGACCATCACAACCAGCTTTGAATGTTTTTGCTTGAAGGTAGCAGCAGCATATTCCAGAACACCAAGGTAGGACATTTTAGACAACGTTTCCTTTAAAAAAACCAACCAAACAAAATCAAACAAAAACACAGGCACACACAAACCAGCTGAGCAACTAAATGGAGGAAAGCAACACTGGCCAGTCTGTAAAAAGCATCATCTCGGGCTTTTTATTTGAGGAATCCCTGGATAAGGCTCAGTGAAGAGAGTTTAGTCGGAACTAATTGCTACTCTTGAGGGGGAGAGTCTAATTAAAGAGACACTGCATGAGGCAGAGCACGCTAGTGACTAACTCTCTTCCTGCTCTCCACCCCTGCAGACAGCACCGAGGTGGAGTGCAGCCCAAGCTCTGAATCCACAGATCAGAGGAAGCTCATGGAGGAGCTGCAGAACCGCTACCGGCAGATGGAAGAGCGCATCACCTGCCCTATTTGCATCGATGACCAAATCAAACTGGTCTTCCAGTGTGGACATGGGTCTTGCCCAGACTGCAGCACAGCCCTTACTGTCTGCCCCATCTGCCGGCAGGCTATCCGGGAGAGGATTCAGATCTTTGTCTAAGGATATGCTTGCTTCCCTTCCCATTCCCACCTCCCTCCTTTACTTCCTTTTTGTTTGCATTTTAGATGAGAAGCGCTAGTCAGGCTGATGTGTTTGGCTACCTGCAAAGCCATCCTGAAAGAGAGGGAAGCAAATAACTGATGTGACTTGGGTGGAGGTGGAGGGAGTCCCCTCTGCTTAAAATGTCATAAGGCCAAGGAGCGGTGCTTTAGGGCAGGCAGCCCCCTCACCCTGTGCTGCTGATCCATGAGAAAGCCATGAAGTAAAGAACACTGACCTGTCTACTGAAGGCAGAAGAGACTTTCCAACCAGAGGCGAATAGACTTCTATACACAGATGTTTTCAACAGCATCCAACTCCAGTGACTGCATCATGTCTAGTGCCCTGCAGTGTCAGATTTGCAGCCGTGCACTGCTCTGAAAGGAGATGCTGTAGGAGGATATATTTTATACGTTGGCACGTGATGGCAAAGCATATGCTTGCACGTCACGTGAGGAGATATAGGTGGAGATCAGTCATGGCATCAGTTCTCCCAGATGCCTGTCAGTGGTAGGGAGGTAATGTCCTAAGACAGCATGCTCTCTGAACTAGTACTTATCGGCTCAACCAGAACTTGGACTGACAGAGGCAAATCTGGATGTAATGAGATCCTAAAGACAGAGTGTGTGCCTTAGAGATAAAGTAGTGAACACTGATCGGAGAAAATATGTTGTTACAACAAATATTTCTAACCTCTAAGTGACACTCTTCTTCCTTTTTTTTTTTTTTGGCACAACCGTCTGTTCAGAGACTCCTGAGCTTTCTATCCATAATGCCAAAGGCAGGTGTTAAATACTCCAATCAAAGTGTAAAGAAAATAAATAGTAATAATTAAGACATGAGAAAAAGGGATTTCATTTTTGTTTCTTTGTTTTGCAGAAAAACTTAATAAAATAAAATATATATTTTCCTGAGCATTAAATGAATGTACAAACAGTAGCTGAAATATGGATCCAGCTGTATTGTGTTTTCCAACTGTCTGACTGAAGAAATATTATCCACTGAGTCCATCCTGTAAAATAACCGTTGGTGGAAGTGGCAATCTGTAGGGCTAGCGTGCCATGCGTGTGTGTATGTATACATACGTGTTTGCGTGTGTGGTGTATATCTTTAATGACACAATTGTACACAAGCATACTGTTTGTTACATATTGCAAGCAATATTTAAAACAAACAAAAATATTGTGTTCTTTACTATCTTTGTTCATTAGCAAAGAGGTGGCAAGTCTTTTAAAGAAATTTTTAACTTTGTGGAATATATGGTAGTTACAGGACTATTTATTACTTCTTCATAATCCCGTGGTGGTGTGAGAAAATCTTATGTCACAACCTCTGCCTCCTATAGATAATCTTTGTCAAAATACTCACTTGAGGCTGTTACAGTTTCAGTGGATTTTTTTGAGCTATGAAAATGGATTAGATTTAGCCCCCAAATTGTTTGGTTGGGTTAGTTTTAACACTCAAATAACTTAAAGCTGAATTTCAGAATCAGCTTTGGTGAAAATCAGAGGTGCAGATACTTATTTACTTATTTCCTAGAAGTTCATGTTAGTGTAAATTCCTTTGGAATAAACCAGACATTTCCCCAAAACGTTTGCTGTATTGTAGTAGGGCAGCAGTAGAAAAGTACTGTGCAAGGGCTATTTTCAAAAAGTACAAGGCTGAGCCGTCTTTATAATGTAAGAGCTGCTTTAACAACTATTTGGTGCAAGTGAATAATTTTCCAGACTATATATTACCCCAACCCCATGCTGAGCGTTTTTTGAAATTCAGTTCTTTCACAAGCCTCTACATCAAATCCAACAGCAGTTTACTAAAGGTAAAACCGGTCGATACTTCATCATGTGTGTTAAATGTATATGTGTGCTGGCACTTGGGGAAGAGGGGACAGAGGTGGCAAACTGTTCAATATCTGTTGCGTTATTCTCATCTTTTACGCCTAAGGTGTCAGTTTGTTCAGGAAAAAAGAACAGGGAGCATCTGTTTCATTTTTTTAATAATTTCTTTGGATACTAGATGAAGAGAGGCTTCCAAGTGATTATTCTCCCTAAAGGAAAAAAATTGTAGGAAGACTGCAGCCTTCAACTTCCAAGCTGTGCAGCTGTTGCAGAAAATGGAGATTCCTCCCGCCCCCCCCGCCTAATGAAAAGAGATTTTGTAGGGGAAGAAGGGGTCCCCTCAATTTTATGTTTTAATTTTTTAAAATGCAAGTTCCATTTCAAGATCTGATCTTGTTTTCATATCTGAAATCTATTGTATGGCCAAATTAGAGATGGAATTTTGCACAGCATAATATACCTGCTCAAGAACTACAGAAACAGTTTGTAAACATAGCGTTCAGGTATGGGAGTATATTCTTTCGTTGCCCTGTTCCTGCTGTGATTGCTTTTGAGGAGCAAGAGCTGAGCTGTTAAGCACCATTTTGACCCTTTCATTTTCCTAGTAAGAAGAAGGGAATTGCTGCACCACAACAGAGAAGAAACAAGATGGTCAGTGGAGCCACAGGAACAAGAGATAACGGAAGGCAAGCAGGTGCCCCTATGTGCCAGGTATGTTTTTGGCAAGCTTAACCCCCCATGACGGGCTCAGCCCCATGGGAGTCTGAGGCTTTGGAGAAGTGAGGAAGGTTCTGCTGTTTCATCTTTCTTGACAAGCCTGCTTACATGGAGGGCCAGGATCAGAGAGTGACTTGTGGCTGATTGAGTGCCATGCTGGGTGAAACGGTTAGCTTTGCCTACTTGCTAGTTCATCTAGTTCATGTGTAATCTGGCCTGTACTCTCAGCCTGCAAAATAGTTTCTCTGCTGCAATCCAGACTTGAATCTGAAGTATAAGAGGAAAAAGATACCTGTAGTAAGCAGGAAAAGAGCCAAGAGCCTGGCCTGAGGTTAGGAGCTGCATTAAATTTAGCTAGAAAATATGAGAGAGGAAAGGAGGGGGCAAGGTGGGGGGAAGATGTTCCTCCCCATTCTCCTTTTGCAACCAGTTGGTATTCTTCCTGGTTATAGGAACAGCACGGGGCTGAAGAGAAGCACAGAGGTGTCAGAGCAGTAGGCAAATGCTCCTTTAAAGACAAAAGACAAATATTGTCATTAGTTAATCAGTGTGGATAGTGAGTGACTTTCTGCTTGATGTTTATTACCAGTTGGTCTCCCACAAATGAGACTTACAGGTCTTCCGCAAATGAGCTGGAGAGCTCCTTGTTTTCACTGGGGCTTCTGCCATCTCCTGAAATGCAGCTCTGTACTTTGCAGCAATGTACAGCAATGATTCTGAAAGGGGAAGATCTTGCTGAGTCTTTCTGGTGTAAAACTTTAAATATAAGACGGCAGCTCATCTCATACTCGGAACCAGGGTTTCTAAAGCACTTCCTTTGGAAGTGTGGCCAAAACTCTGCGTTTTACAGACAGCATGAGACTGAGGGAGTAGAGAGAAGGAGATAGCTTGTTGAAAAGCAGAGTCAGGAAAAGAACCCATCTCTCCTTTGATTATGTTCCCACTAGTCTATGCTGCTCCCAGGGTTTCAGGAGGATTGGTCCATCCACAAATGGATTACAGATTATTAATATAGCCCACCAAAGAGCAACAACAAAAATATCCCCACCCAGGGAAGCCATGCTTACTCTGTTATGGACACTCTGTATTATCTGTGTATTGAGAAAAATTTCTCCCTCATTTCATTCCTGAAATTCTACTTGCTACGTGGCCACGGCTGGAGTGCTGAGCTTCTGACTAGGGTCAAGACCATGTCTCTTTGGTAACACAGGGTCAGGCCAGTACAGGCACTTCTGTGAGCTACAGCTCCAAATTGACAGTTAAGCAAAATATTCCGTTTTCTTTGCCAGCTGGAGCAAGCCCTTGTTTTCAGCTCATTTGCTATTCAGCAGACCATGGATTTTTCTAGGAACATCAGCAAATGCTGATCACGAGGGGCTGCATGATAGGAAGTGGGAGAATGTTTGGGGACTAAGGAACATTCTTAGTCTTCCCCTCCCTGGGGAATGTTGCTCCCTGCTACAGCAGATACAATCCTTTTTAGTCCATGACCCACTGAAAAAGTACAAGTTTTAACTGCCGTTCCCACAGGAACCATGCAAGAATGTTGGGTTGGCTTTTTTTTTCCCCCCAAGTTGTGAGATGAAGGGATAAATATGTAAGTGCTTTTTAAAATAAGAGCTATATGAGGATTTGCTAATTCTTTTCACATGGGCCACCAAGGAGCCAATATGTGGTAAATCACATTCAGCTGTGTGCACTCCCCCTCCTCTGCCTGTGGCCTGGATTTGGACTGGTGCCCTAGAGATGAAACGCTGATGCTCATGCCTTGAGCCATCAGACACGATCAGATGTTAGGTCCTTCTTTCCCCATCTTCCCCACCTCCACATAGAGCTCCCAGTTCACTACAGGGGAAGCTAATGGGAGCAGTTTGTTCCAATGCTGAATAATATGCACTTAATCCATGAATAAATAAGAGGTTTCATGAGAGGTGAGATTAGTTTTGCATAGTCCGACAGCTGCGGTTCCAGCACTAATGGTTGTTCTCTGTGTAGCGCCTCTCAGCGTGACTATAATTATGTTGTAATGTATTGTTCTTGTGTCATCTTGGGGACTTGAATGAAGCGGTGCCAGAGTGCTTCCCAGCCTGCTGCACCAGGGCTAACTTTCCTCTTAAATGTGGCAAATGTAGCAGAGATAACCATTTAGAAATTGTGCTGAAAGTAACGTTTAATATTAGCAATGCTGAATAAAGGAGAGGAGAGGAATGCTAAGAATAAGTCATGGAAGTGAGAAAGTATTTATTTTTGCGCTAAAACTTGCCCTTGGGATTGTAGCCATATGTTGTGCATTATATGGCAGCCCCACTTTAAACAGTGCAGCAATTAAGATTGAAAAGAGCAAAGCAAGACTGAGGTGATTTAACAAGGAAAAAGTATTATGTTGTGCAAATCATCCAATCCTTTATGTTCTCCATAGTCTCTAGTTGACCATTGTACGTTTTATGCAGCATTCATTCCCTTCTGACAGCTGTTTAGAGCCTGCTTTTTCATGTGACGTTTATTGCATGCAGAGGTCTCAGGATACGCATCCCTGACTGTTTGCTTAGAAAATCCCAGCTCCCTACAAACGATATCCAGGTCCTGGCCACTGCTGCTAACAGCATGAAGACAAAGCAAAGTCAGTTCTGTCCCCTGCCTTCCTTTCCTATTCCCCGTTACACCACATGGATTCCCTCAAAGTGTAATGTGTTCCATTGCTTTTAGACACTGTGCAGAAACCAAAGCCAGGAATGTTTTTCTGTCCAAATATAGTCAGGATGACAGTTCTCGCCTGTGGTCCAAACCAAATATCCGCACTTGAGAACCTGAGACCTCTAAAATTCAGCAGAACTCCAAAGTCACAGCAGCAGTTCTCTGCACTTGTATAAAAGCAGTCCTTTCAGGGGCTCAGGCTGCCTGATAAAGCATGGAGAATATTTTCAGCTATTGGAAAAGACAGAGATAAAACTTCAGAGTTTTGACTAACTTCTTGCCCTTGGCACAGAGCAACACTGGCTCCCAGAAGGGAGTCTGAGGAGTTGTCTGAAGCATCTGAAAGAGGTTTAAATTCTGACAAGTGCTGTAGATTTGAGGCCACTGATGGCTGCATCTGAGAGTCCTTTAAGCACAAGTATCTCTTGGGAAAGCCATGATATTCTTAATCCAGGACAGAGGACAGGGGTGAAATGTCAACAGATGTGCACTCTGGTCCTAATAATCCTTAAAATATCTACAGAAGAGAGCTGTGCCTGAAATTTAACAACCACAGTATTAACGAACT
Organism: Fulmarus glacialis; assembly: GCF_000690835.1. Classification (NCBI taxonomy): domain Eukaryota; kingdom Metazoa; phylum Chordata; class Aves; order Procellariiformes; family Procellariidae; genus Fulmarus; species Fulmarus glacialis. The sequence continues at coordinate 44,367 of NW_009209802.1, forward strand.
AAGTAGAAACCTGAAATTTCACTTTTTACCAACAGCGGCACTGAGGATTCTGGCCAGAGCTCGTGCACCAAAGAATCCAGATGCACAGTGACTTTATCAGCAGCATTGTTAGTGTGCACAGCATTAAGTTCATGTGTCTCCCTTAGCTCCACAAGTTGCATCTGTAAGTTCTGAATACCTCAGCATAAGAGCTCTCCTCATCTGACTCTCATCGCCATAATAACTGAGATTTGTCTTGGCCTTACTGCTGAGCTGGTTTCTGAGCAAATATTTGGCTTAAATTTTAAGAGTTTTGAAAGCATTCTGCAGCCAGTGGTTTGGATGCACAGGCACTGAATTTCTGTGTGGATGGGCACAGAGCATTCCCAGCATATGGGGGGGAAGTGAACTATGTGTTTTCCAAGAAACCCTGCTTTCTCACTTCTGATCCATCAAGGTATAACTTGCTTGCTACCTTGACAGGGAAGCAGGTTCCTAAATGTCAGAGAGGTCATGAATCATCTCTGCAGCTAAAGATTCCCATTGACCCACCACATGTGGCACAAGAAGATAAATGGCTAAGTACAGTATAGTCTCTTTCCCCATTCAGAATACTTCAGTAACGCATGGAAAAGGGCTTGGCTGTGCAAACCTTTAGTAGCTGCATGAATAAGTATTCAGTCCTCAAGAATGACCTTTTACTAAAGCTCTAGATACTAACTTTTTTTTTTTGGGGGGGGGGGGTCTGAGCCGAGATGTATTTTACAAAAATGTTTATTTTCTTTACATTGGGACAAAGGAAATTCTTAGTTCCCTCAGGCTACGTGGTTGTATGAGTTCTCAGTCTATGCTTTAAAACTCAGGTTCATGTAGCCATCTCCAGAAACAGTAAGGCACTAACTGGGCGCTTCGAAGATTTGAGGTTCCTGCTCTGCAAGATTCCATGCATGACCTCAGGCAAGTCTTTTCTCCTGCACAGTACAGTCTTAACCTGTAAGGTGCAGATAATAGCACTACCTTCCTACCTTCAAGTCTGATGTGAGATTAAATGCTCTGAGAGACTGCGAGATGCTCAGATACTCTGGCAAGTGGAGAGGGTGTATGTAACAGTGCATGAGTTAAAATCTCTTTCAAACACTGCTGACTCTTACTAGCCGTATGAAAGGCAGGTGCACTTAATGCTGTTACGCGGTTCCATGACTGAAACTCAATGTTCTTCCAGCACTGTGTTTGCTAGCAGTATTTTTCTTTTGAGCCAGTACTGCTTTACTGGAGAAGAGCTCTTGGCTGAAGTTTTTGAGCCCCATTCCAAGGCAGGTTTTTATTTCAAGACTCCCTTCTCAGTCTTTCTGCAGATGTGTTCTTGTCTACAGACTCTGACAGAAACGTCTTCAGGGGACTTGAGACACTGATAAGTTTAGGAGTGCGTTGTTAGCAGTTTCTGACTTCATACTGTGGTCTACAGCTTAAACCGCAAATGGAGGTGCTTTTGCACCACACTCTGGAGCTCCGAACAAAGCACTTTTTCAGAGTGCTCATGCACAGGCATGTTTTATTCTGCCAACTGTGCTACTGGGGAAGAGGTATAACTATCCCTAGAAAGTTGCAGCTAACAGCTGAGATGAGCCAATATCTCAGACTGCTGCAGTTGACTGCTTTGGTCCACAGGCGTTCGAGCCCTGTACCCTTGCTTTCTGCTCTTTCTCTTCCTCCTAGTTCCAACTTTCCTTTGTAATTCTATCCATAACTTCCTTCCATGTTACTCCTTATTCTGTCCTTCTCCTGGTATCTGAAAAACTGCTGTTCTTTGTCCACTCTCTGCAGAAAGCATGTTTTTTCTCCAGGGGGGAGCTTGGTGAAAATTGAAAAAGAAAATTTTCTTGAAATTGTACCCAGACTCATTGGTCATATTTATTCTGAGTTGTTTAAAGCTCCCGGCTAGCTTTAGTCTGAAAATGCATGAAACTTATAAAATGTCACAAGTTTGATTATGAACTAGGGGAAAAAAAATCAGATTAAACCATTTTTCATTATTAAAACTGCAAGAAGTTTCTGAAACCTTTCAAGTGCTTTGGATATCCCCTAGGAATGTTTTATACTGGCTGGCAATAGAACTACCCCCTCCCTGCCATTTGCTTGTGAAACTAGGAGATTGCACAGTTCCTTTTCCTCTGTCTGGTCAGAACTGTTTAGCTAAGGACACCCCACCTCAGGAGCGCTGAGTATCCAGCACTTAGTGACCAGACAGAAAAGTGCCGCTATTTCTGAAAACCTGAGAACTTCTGAGTAAGCTTTTTAAAAAGTCCCGAATTGACTTCATGTCTGCAGCCTGGAGATGCCTTAAAGAACCCAACAGCTTAAGGCAAACTGACCGCTTCTCCAAGTCAGTCTTTCTGACGTGCTCAAGCTGGGGTACCCAAAATCAGTATGATTCTGATACTGGTCTTTCTCAGCATGATAACCCCTTACTGGCTAGCTCCCAAGCACACAAGAAATTTGCAGGTCACTTGCCAAGTTTCATGGAAGAGGGAGTTGATGTTTACTTTTATCTGAGTTTGTAAACTCCCTGACCAGAATTTCCTAAGCAGAGAAGCCCTGCCTGCTCTCTCACAGCATCTCATTTTTCATTCTGCTCCTCGAGACAGCCCCTGACAAATGACAGCTCTTCTAGTGTTAAGCATCCCTAATGAAGCATTCCAAGGGCATGATGCTGGCTTCTGGATTCCCTTTTTTTGCCCCCTCCCCCAATTTTTTCATTACATAAAGCTTATAACTGCTGATTTGTCCTCTGTTGATTATACAGTCAGTTAAAGAAAAGAGTTCATGTCCATCCCAGCTTGTTTCACTTTGCTGCTTTTCCTCCGCCAGCCCAACTTTCAGCTGCAGTAATATGATTCCACTTGGCAGAGGCTAAGAGAATCTTTGGCACATTGGAAAGAGGCTTAATGTAAAGTCTACATTTTTTTTATTTTTTTAGGGCTTTTTGAAACTCTAGTGATTCTGCACAACTTTGGCAGTAACTGCAGGGCTACTCACAAATGCTCCAAATGCAACTGTGAGCAAAAGGATTACCAATGCATTCTGTGAAGAGAATGTCTTAGTATCTGTCGCATCTCCCTCTAAAAAGTATTAAAGAACGATATGGATCAAGTAGAACAACTTTCTGCAAACAGAAGGAAGAGCTTCCTCTCAGTTGACAAGAAAAAGAGCAAAGGCTGTAGAACCATTGTTGGATTTTTATGCATATTCCCTGCGGTGGCTTTGCTGGCTATTGTGGGAGATCCAGCTGGAGCTGCGGTTCAGAAAAGTCAGGTAGGGGAAAGGATCTAATTCTCAAATGCTTGAAAGGGGAATGGGGACATCAAATATATGTGCATGTGTATTCTTTTTAGAAGATGGATAAATGCAGGAAGCAATCTAAACAATATGTAAAGAACTGTTAAGGTAGCAAGATCTGTTTATGGCTGTTTAGTCCCTTTTTGCAAAGGATCCTAAAAGGTAATTATGCATCCAAGTAGAATCAGATTTTGAGAGTTGTGTATGCAGCTTGCAGATAACCGAACAGTGAATGCACAAAAGATTTGGGTTGTTTTCCCTCAGAGCTTTCCCTCCCTCAGAGGTATTCTGAGTACCTCTGCTTTCCCAGCCTAGTATGATGTGGCATGCATACATTCCGATTTCCGCAGCAGCTGAGCTTTCCTAGGAACTCCAGACGCAGGGCTCATGGTGTTTAAGATCTAAACTGGGAGTTAACGCTGGACCTACAGAAACTATTAGCTGATACTAACTCTCTTTCAAGGTCCGTCCATTAGCATGATACGGTGGGACAGACTGGTCGGGGGAACTGTAGCAAGGCTCTGGGACTCTCAGAAGCTGATCTTAATTTTTGCTTCTAGCTTAATTTTAGCTTTTAATTTTATTAAAAAAAAAATCTCCTCTAAGTGCTCGCATCCTCTCCTGCTGTTTGTGTTTCTGAAAATCCAGGCAATAGCACCCCTTGTTTGCATCTCATGCTCAGGGCTCTTATTAATTGATACTAAGTCACAGAGTTATGTTAGTGCTTGGTTTGTGAAAGGGGAACTGCATGACTAGGAGGGAGAGAGGGGAACGAATTACATTCATTACAACTCAGTGAAGTAAATTAATGGAGGTCTGACTGCACAGGGCGAATTATGTAGAGCAGGGATGTTGACCGGGGTCTGCCCTTATATATGTTGGTGTCTATTGCAGTTGTTGAGAGAGAGAGTTGAAGCACCTGATCTTCTAGCACCTCCCAAGCTTTTTTGAATCTTTGAGACCTTAACCCACAGTCAAATGGGTTTCCTCCTGGGAGCGGCTGACCTCTTCTCCAGTTCTGAGTATTCCCATAGTCTTGGTTCTTTGGCATCCAGACAGATCCTTTAATCCAAATTATACTGTGAAATTTTTAACTAGGTCATTCCATTTCTGTTAGAATCCTACAGCATATGTGTGGTACCCCACCCTTCCCAATTCATTTTGCAACACATTCTTAATTAAAAGCATCCTGTTGCACCAGTGGTCGGTAGAGCAGAGACAGAGCAGAATGTTTGAGTGAGAGAACTCGACCCTCTGCACCTTCTTGATCTAGCGACTGGGTCAGATACAGGTTTCAGTGATCGCTGTCAGGCCTGAGTCACCCTTATTTTGTTTTGTATTTTGAGATAAGCTCACTAGGGACACAGATTTTTTTTTTTTCCTTTTTTTCCCCCTTGCTTGTTCAGCACTCATGGCCTTCGGGTTTTAAGCTCAATGGCCATAGAAAAGACAATAATTTTTCTCCCTTGGGGCTGCAGGAGTTTTCCTTGTAGAAGGAGAAGCCAGCAGGCTATGTCTGACTATCTAATTTTCCTCTGCTGAAACCCAGAGGGCTTTAAGAAGAGCCTCAGGATTTCACCTTATGCTGGAGTAATTTAATAGCCCGGTGGCAGAGGATGGGCAGTGTCCATTACTCAGCCTATGCAGGTTACAGCTCTGTGTGTTACCATAAACTGGAACTGGCGCCAGCTGGGCTGTGAATTCTAGAGGCTAGAAGTGCACTGCATGTTCTGCTGGCTTTGCTAAGGAGCAGGAGCATCTATCACAAGGATAGACAGCTACTGAAGAGTGTTAATACCTTACCTCATCCCATCATAAGTTATCTGGTCTCCTGAGTCAGAGCCTGTAGACTGACTGAGAATTCACAGTACTAGCAATCCTGGGCTATTCCTGACTGATGCCGGAATGAATGTGTAATCAGCCCCAATACTGGCAAGGGATCGTAGAGAAAACAACAAAGGCAGAAAGGATTTGCCTAATTCTACCCTACTTGAAAGGACTGCAAAAAAAGGGAAAATATCTTATTATCCTGTAATTATGAGCTAATCTGCTCCAGGCTTCTCTTACAGCTCCAACAGATCACTGATATGCAGGCTAGCTGATCCTCCACCTTGTCTGTGCTGCTCAAAAGGATGCAAAATTTTCCTTTCATATCAAGGGAAAAAGGCATTCTCGGAGTAGAATCAGAGGTAAAAACCACTGGAGGTGAAGGGAGAGGGACAACAGCCAGTGTACTTCTGTCGCTCACCTTGGTGAAGAAGGGGCTGGGCCTCGAGCTGAGCGAACCAAAAAGTATGGGTTCCTCAGCCAGATCCCTTAATACAGCAAACAAAGTGACAAAGATTAAAAGGGAAAAGCAATCCTGTGAGTTCTTTCAAGAGCAAATTGGCATCTGAAGGCTCCCAGAAATGTGATCAAATACCCTGCCAAAAGCTTGCAGCTTAGAAGGCAAGGTGTTAGTTAACAGCTCTCTGTCTCATAGGTGATGTTCTATGGCCCTTGTATTCCTTACATTCAACGTCTCTGCTGATTTCAAATTGGGAGTCAGACCTACAGCTGAGCTGGAAGAAAGACTAAAAGACTGTCCTAGGAAAGAAAGACACTGAGATTAGAACATGATAGGAGCTAGTATGGCTCACAGCCATGAGCAAAAGAGAGTGGTTTCCTGTTAGGATGGAGTCCCTCAGCCTTTTACCAGTCATGGCTAGCTCTTGCCATGGAGAGATGCTAGGGATTTGGGCAGTATCTGGCAGCTGTTGCTTTGAGCTTTTTGTCTTTTCTTACCATTTGCTTGCTGTGAGACCAGGGATGTGCTATTTTCACTCTCAGAGCCTCAGCTCTTCCATGAGTAAAATGAAGACAGCTCTTGCTTTCTGTAGAATGTGCTGTGAGGCTGAACGAACTCGTACTGGTGCAGCTTTTGTAACATTGCCACTATACATATTGCTTAGTAAGTGTCTTGGCACCTCTGGAGCAAAGATGATCCAGAGATATTCAGTGTCTTAGTCCTGAAAAGGGGAGGCAGCGCGAGTAGGCTTCCAGAGAACCGTGTTGGGTCCCGTTCTTTTACCTCCACTCCTCAGGACTAAAAGGCTTTTATAGTTTGAGTCAGACCTGTCACCAAATTTGGTGTCTTTTACTGTATGATGGCTTTAAACGCACTCCAGGGTTTTTAGGGCTTCTATTTACTTTGAAGGCATTTTCAGATCTACAGTGCAGCTTTATAAAGACCTCTCTGTACAAAGGGTTGCCTGTTTCACTCATTTGTCCAGTATTTAATTTCTTCTGTGGTGAGGCTGGAGAGCAATAGCAAAGTGAAAAGGAAAAGAAAACTTTCCAGGAAGAGCTGCAGACTCACTGTGGCCAGAAGCCTGTTGAGGCCTCATTTCTGCTCCATCTGTGCTGTGCTCCAGTGCCCTATTCTGGAATTATGCAGCAGCTCAAGGGAGCCTGCAGCACTGATCCTCTGTGATCCTGTGTTGAGGAGTGCTGCTCCCTTCCTTTCCTTGCATGTCTGATCTAAGACATGCCCCAAGAACTCCTCACGTATAGCCCCTCTGTTGCTCTGTCTTGGTTTTGTTCAGCACACTCGGAACAGGCATACTTTGCAAAGCGCTGACCCGCTCGTGCGCTAGTCCTGTCTCCTGGACACCCAGAAGGAGGTACCAGTTGTGCTCCCCACCCTCCAAATGTCCCGTACCTAGTAGTTTGTCTTTTACACTGTTCAATCCTGCAGTCTTTCCCATCCCTTTCAACCTCCTGTTTTGTCTTTTAAGGAAGATGCCACATCACCTGGTCTTCACGGAGTGAGAGTTTCTGCTTTGCACGGTCCAGCTTTCCCACCTCGGCCTCCAGCTCGGAGAAAACGATACACGATCACACCAGGGCACTTGAAATGGGACCACTTCAACTTGACATACAAGTATGGACTTGCTTTAGCCCTAAGAGTTAGCATTTTCTAAGGGACACTGGGGTCTGAATTTTTCCTGCCATGGGTATAGATATTAACCATGTGAATATTGCTAATCCATTTGCTAGTGAATGGATAGCTGCTAAAGCCACTCTAAAGGAGGAAGTATTTCTACAAATGCTACACCTCTCACCTCAGCTGTGGATCCTGTGAAGCGTCATCGCTGCATTAGAAGCTAGTAGCACATATGGCTGCATGCTGAGGCTACTTAGAGTAAAACTAACTGTTCAGGGGCAGATTCAGGCTTCAGACAGACAGGCTTCCCAGAACTAGGGACTTCCCTCAGAAGGGAGTGAATTGAATATTAACTCTGTCATGCTGGTATTTTTAAAAGAGCTCCGTATGAACCTAAATCATCACTGAGGGAAATTGCTGTTGAAAGGTTCTGTGATTTCAGGAGGACAGAGCTCTGTTAGTGCTGAGTGCTTTTAGGAATCTCTTTCTCCCTGTTGTCTTCGGGAAGGGATGCCAGCTCTTAGATTACTAACAAATAAACAATAAAAAGCCCTTGGCAATCATAGGATGAGTGAATGTTAACCCCAATATTTTCAGACTTTTCTGCCAAGGAAAATGGCTGTCCAGATTACCGATTTCCAGCTGGGCTTACCACTGCTCAGAACCAGCAGCATTTCAGCAGTACCATACAGCCATAGAGGGGTCTGGTTTTGATATGATGCAGCTATGTAAACGTGCTATGCTGGTACTGCTTTCAACAAGCAGGCTGTTCAGAGCCAAAGTTGATGGAGTCCTATGGATTTTCACACTGAACTGTTTCTCAGTGCTGTCTGGCTCTACTGCTACTGCTGGCGTAAGGCAATGTCAATCCTGTTTGGTGTTTAGCCTTGGAGCAGCTCTCTTCCTTACTGAACAGCTCCTGAAACTGTCCAGTGCGATGGGCTGTGGTGGCAGCATCCTGAAAAGATGCTTTTTCTCTCTGGGAAAATATTAATGGCATTGTTGAATGTTTTTCAGGAGAGCTAGCATGAGTTCACATAGAACAAGGTTCAGGGAATCCCCTTAGAAACAGTTTCATAAGATGAGCACTGGCAGGTAGAATCAGACTGTCACGGTAAATCTCAGACTAGCAGTAGCCCTGGAGGTTTGACTGAAGAAAGGCCTGTTGTTCACTCCTGACTGCGAGTCTGCACCTTCCTGGAGACACAGGAGCCAAATTAGGTTTTTTTCGATGTCTTATGTGATTACAAAGGTCCTTTTAATGTGGCTGCTAACTCCAGGCACTCCTGACTTTAAAGTACAGAGCAAGCCCCAAACCTGATCTCTCAAGGGAGCTGCAATCACTAACTGTTAAACCGCGGTGGCTTGAATGGCAGGTCACGTTGGGTTTTGGAGAACACTTGAAAGTGGCTTCTGGCAGCAGCAACGTGTGTTGCAGCTTTTTCTTGGCATTGGGCTGAGGACATGATTATGGAGCTGTGAGGGTCTCCCTCACACTCTAGCTCTGGAAAGCTGACCAGACTGTGACTGGAGTGGGTGGGAGAGTTTTCTGTCCCCAACAAACAGGAAAGGAAAGCATTTTGAGCTATGTTTGCAGTAGGTTTGCCTGAGGCAGTGGAGGTAAGGAGTGAGGAGGGCAAGCGGGGCGGGCAGGAGGACAGCGGCAGTTTTGTCTCTCTGAGAGCTCTGTGCTAACCCCTTTCTTCTCCACAGAAGCAGGAAGGGGAGTATCTCATGGTTATCAAATGCAGGCCGGGAAGATAATTTGCAGGGTGTGGCTGATGCTGCACTTACTCTCTCTCTAGATAGCTGTTACACTGTCAGTTAGACAGAAGTCTCCTCGTAACTGCCACTAGCCTTAGCTGCTCAACATGCGGTGGTGGTTGTTGCGTTGTTCAGTGGGTGATCCTGCAGCGCTGATCAGTATGTGTTGCCTTCCCGCTGGAGAGCAGCAGTTCATTCTGCCTGTAAGCCCAAAGAATGAGTGGTGGCATGAACCTGACTCCTTCACACTGAGCAGAGAACATATACCTCCCTTTACGCGCATCGCAAACAGGCTAAGCCTCATGGTAGTCTTAATTGTCCAGGTTTACACTCATTAACAGCCTGGCTTGATACGAAACCTTCTGCTCCCTTTAGGATGTGCTGGGATGAAGGGAGAACATAAACAGCATAGCTAAAATACAACCAGAGGGGATAGCAGAATATACACAACTTTTCCCAATTGCTACACTTCAGGCAATTTCCTGAATGCAGATCTTCCTTTGGGACAAGGTAAGTTTCTAGGAGCCATCTATACGTTTCTATGGTTCTGCCATCCTGCACCAGTAGTTTTCTTACAGTTCAGCTGTATTGATACCTGTGGCCTAAGCAAAAACCTCTCTCGAGTCTCTCTCCCAAGTGATGAGATTTTTTCAAAGGAAATAACTTGTTTTACTATCAGACCTTTGCTATCCTTTGGAACCCTCTTTCAAAAGTTCTGCCTGAGAGTATTATAATTCAGTGTGTGCACATACATTGTAGTGTTATGAATAGGAGTTACCTCGTCTGCTGCTGAAATGCAGTTGTTTCCTCTTCCAGCAACACTGCACAACAGACTGGGAGATGTTAGGATAAAAACAGTTTTCCAAGAGAACCTTGTCTAAAATGATGTGCTTGAAGCTGTAGTCCAGAACATGTGATTGTAAAGAATATCAGTAATATATTAGTCCTTGTGGGGGTTTTATTAAGTATTCTTAATATCCAGTTCAAGCTACTCTTGTTTTGAACCTATTAGAGTGAATGGAAAGACTTGATTGTTTGATACAGCCTTGAGAGCCTTCAGCTAATGTCTGAGAAGGGAATAGCATTTTCCTGAAGTTGTTCTGTGTTCCTACAGAATCCTGTCCTTCCCAAGAAACCTTATAAGCGCCAGGGACACACGCAGGGGACTAGCGGCTGCGTTCCGAATGTGGAGTGAAGTTTCACCGTTCAGCTTCAGAGAAGTGCCACGCCACGTAGCTAGTGACTTGAAAATAGGTAAGACTGCATGGGCTCCTGCGCTGACAGGACACTGTTGTGTATGTTAACTCCACGAGGGCCTTGCGGAGTTTCAGTGTGTAAACCAGGAGTTCGGAGGCAGGAGATAGTCCTCCTTTGCTGTGTGGACTCAGCAGGGCCTCTTGGACAAAGACTGGGGCATCGTTTGCCTTTAGTCAGGCAGAGAAACTATTTTTAGTTGCTCTAAGGAGATGTTAATGTCATAATTAACACTTTCTGTGAATCTTGCAGTCGGGAAGCTTTAGGTATTTGACAAGAATTAACCCTGAAAATCTGCCACTGGGACAAGATTTTCTCTGTTCCACAGATGGGGAAACTGAATATTGAAAGGTGAAATGACATATCCAAGGTCACACAGAGCCAAAGAGCAAGTGACAGATTCCAGCTTGTTTATGGTTTTAGTCTCCCATCTGTTGATCCTGTTGAAGCACCATCTTTTCTCTGTCCTCTCCTCCCCTTCCTTCTGCCCCTCTACCACGGTGCAGTAGTTACCTCCTGAGCGTCTCAGGACTAGAAAAATGTTAGTGCTGAGGCGTTATCTGCTCAGTCTCAACTCCAGATGTAAATTCTTCCTGGGATTTATGGTCTGTGTGAAATAATTATTTCCTGTGCAGATGGCAGCAGTATTGAGATACCCGGCAGATTTACCATTGTTTCGCAACATGCTCTCCACTCTCGTGTTGCATGACGCTACTTACAAGCACATGATATGCCTTCCCAGGGGCCTGTCCTGCTGCCATGTGTAAGCTCCAGGTGGCCCAGTTCCAGTGGACGCAGGGTACGCTGCGATGCTATCGTGATGCTAGCAAAAAGATGGCAAACAGCTATGACTCTAAGGCTATCTGTTTATTTACATCTAAAATGGAACAATTACATCCTGGGGTTATCATCTCACTGTCCAACTTCTCTCCATAAAAAGAAGTTCTCATGTGATGTTGCAAAAAGAGCTCAGCATTTCTTTCTGAAATGTAGACTCATTTGTGTCCATTGGAAACAGCTCTAAATCCAGGGTCATCACAGGGCTGAGTAGGGTTTGCATCACATAGCCATCATTCCTGACAATTGCTTTGCATTTATTTTTCCTTTTGTGGCTCTGTAGGTTGGAAAACATTTGGGATACCATAAGAGATTTTTTTACTAAACCACAAGTTTACAGATGTCTGTGTCCTGGATGGGCTTACCCTGCTAGATACACTAAATCTGCTTCTTTTCTCACAGGCTTCTACTCTATCAATCACACAGACTGTCTGGAGTCTCTTATTCACCACTGCTTTGATGGGACAACAGGGGAACTTGCCCATGCCTTCTTCCCACCCAACGGGGAAATCCATTTTGATGACCATGAATACTGGATATTGGGAAATACACGGTTCAGCTGGAAAAAAGGTAACACAGGTCTTGGGGAGCACATAATGAGGTGCTGGAGCGTGTCCAGAGAAGGGCAACGAAGCTGGTGAAGGGCCTGGAGCCCAAGTCTGATGAGGAGCGGCTGAGGGAACTGGGGCTGTTTAGCCTGGAGAAGAGGAGGCTGAGGGGAGACCTCATCGCGCTCTACAACTACCTGAAAGGAGGTTGTAGCGAGGGGGGGGTTGGTCTCTTCTCCCAAGTAACCAGCGACAGGACGAGAGGAAATGGCCTCAAGTTGCGCCAAGGGAGGTTTACACTGGACATTAGGAAAAATTTCTTTACTGAAAGAGCGGTCAGGCCTTTGAACAGGCTGCCCAGGGAAGTGGTGGAGTCACCATCCCTGGAAGTATTTAAAAGACGTGTAGATGAGGCGCTTAGGGACATGGTTTAGTGGGCATGGGGGTGTTGGGTTGACGGTTGGACTTGATGATCTTAGAGGTCTTTTCCAACTTTAACGATTCTATGATTCTATGATAATTAATGCCTGTAGGAATTAGACTTTAGTCCTTGTTGTGAGGTTTACCTAGTATGGGAAAGGGACAACAGAAATGGTTGTGATTTTCTGTAGTTTTGGAAGTTGTTGGTCTTGCTGTCAAGTGACTGAACTGCTATAAGGGACCATGTTTGGTGGCAGTGCCATTTCCTTCTGAATAGTTCAGTGGACTTACTCAATAGTTCAGACACATACTCAGTAATTACGTCTGGCTTCTGCCCAGGCAGGTGCATCTCTGAGAAGGGCCACGTTATATTACTTCAACTTGCTAGCATGGCTGTTTACATTTTAGTTTTCCTGGGTCTGTACTCATTTTTGGGTTTGCGGGCACCTAAAAATGCCTGCGTTACTTACAGCTTGGCGTTTTTTTCTTCTTGATTTTTTAAGCAACTTCAAAACTAAATTAAAAGCAGATGGTCCCTGACTAACTAGCAAATTCAGTTCGTATTATATGACTAACTCAGTACTTTTTTTGAAAGTAAGGTATTTTGCTTTTCACCAAATAAAGAGAGGAGGGGAGATTTTAGGTGACTTAGAGGGACTTCTCTTATCCTTCTTGCTTTCCCAAGCACAGCAACTGATAAGGTCTAGGGACAAAGACCTAGGAGAGATGATTTTTAAAGCAAGAATAGTCAGTGTGTATTAATTTATTATGCAAGATATCAAGATAGGTGTCAGTAATAACACCTCTTGTGAGTCATCCTTCAGTTAAAATCCATCTCTGCTGGAAGCAGCCTTCAAGATGCTACTGAGAAACTTGAGTTTGACCTGTAGGCTATGAGGGATGCAGAGGTCAACTGGAGGCTCTTTCAGACTGGAATATTCCAGGTAGCGATCTCACTCCCAAACAGCCACTTCCAGTTACAGCTCTGGGCTGTGGGAACAAAGTTAGCAGAAAGCTGACAGGAGTGAGTGAGTATTACACAGGGCACTTGCCTTCATTTCAAACATTGCTCTTTCAGAGCAGTCTTCCTGTAGTCTGGCAGAGCGGCTCTGTGTCCTGCTGTTTGAAATTAGAAGCCTGTGGAAATAATTGGCTCGCCTATTTGCACCCAAGCAGCTACAGAGAAGATGAAACTGGGGCAACCTTTGATAAGACCTAGGGCTAAAATATTTCCTCTGGTTTTACACCAGGATTAGCAAATGTACTTCACCGCACCATGCCGGCTGTTTTTCCATTTCTTTTCCAGGTGTTTGGCTTACAGATCTGGTACATGTAGCCGCTCACGAAATAGGACATGCCTTAGGACTCATGCACTCCCTGAACCCCAATGCCCTCATGCACATCAACGCCACTTTGACTGGGAAAAAGACCATCTCTCAAGATGAAGTCTGGGGAATTCACAGACTTTACGGTAAGGAAGGCAGGGTTGTGCTCGGGGCTCCTCTGTACAAAGAACATTTGCCTGAAGCGTCAGGCAGGTCCTGTGGAGCTCTCACGGTGTTAGACCCTCATCATTTGGCAGGGGTAGGCTGTAAGCCAGTGAGCAGTAGGCAGGAGAAATCTCTCCTTTTTATGCGAAGTAGAGCTAAAAGGAGGTGTAGCATTGTCCGTTTCCAGCACTACTAGCATCAAATGTGATAGACAGGAGGCTGGAAGTCTACAGCCTTCAAGCTTCCACCTCTCAGGTGGCAGTTCTGAGAAAAGGTTTCAGAGGGGTCAGTCCACTCTGTGTCCTCGGACTGCTGAGCTGCTACCGCAGAGGCGCAGGCACTGTACGAGTTCTCCTACGCCTAGCTCATCATGCCCCAGCCCAGCAACCAGCTCTGGGCATGGACTCTTTGGGCCTTTTGTACTGTGGCTTATGCAAGAACAAAAGGCTGATTTTAGCCATGGAGAGCCCTGACTTGGATTTGTACATTTGCAAGCATCACGTGCGCAAAGGGAACGCTCACAGGCAAAGGAAGGGGGAAGGCAAACAGCTGTTAATTACTCTTTTGGCTGGGCTCAGATGTATTAATACGATGTGACAAAACTCTCCGCAAACCAAACAGGCTGTGGCAAGATTCTCTCGAGCTCTGACACATTTGCTTGCTATTCTTCAAACATTACCTAGTATAGGACTTAGAAATAGCAACTCTCTTGAATCACTGATGCTGCCGCATGAAAGTAGCTCAGTATCTAGCCCACTGCTCATATAATAATGGCACCCTGCTCTATTTATTGTACTCCTGTTTTAGATTCCTACGTGTCTTATCTCTGCCCTTTACATTGAACAATCTGATTTAGGTGAAATGTCAATTTGTTTCTCAGAAAGAACAGCCTACCCTAATCCCTCTAATACCTTGTCTCCTTCTGTTTCAGGATGTAAAGACAGATTATTTATGTGCCCATCATGGGCACAAAAAGGTTTCTGCGAGAAACGCAGGAAGTTAATGAAAAAGCACTGTCCATCTACCTGTGACTTCTGCTATGGTATCTAACTTTTCTTCTGGGATTCTTGGTGGGGTTTGCACAGAGGGAGGAGGTAAAAGTTAAGCAGTGTTTGCTGCAGGGATAGGCAGGATCTTAATTCCTACGGATCGGTGGATGCAAGTCCCCATCCAGCTCTAATGAGAAGCACAGCAGAGATGGCCTCTTATGCATTCGAGCCAAGATCAAGGCTTGGAAAGAGGAAGCAGCTTTTATGTTTAAACATTTGTGGCCTAGAACATTAAACTGTCCCATTCTTCTCTAGTTTAACTGAACCAATGATAGGGAGTTTCTGGAAACACAACTGCTCTGTGTGCCTCAGACTGCTTCCCTTTTGGACCCAACTGAGGAACTGAGATGCTGATGTGTTAAATTCAGAGATAAGAGATGCAGTACAGTTCCTGATGCAATGATGGGACATAAACAAGACAAATGACATCTCAAGCACAGCTGGACTTGAGCTGCTCTGCAGAATAAGAGATAAAGTATGTTAATCATCTTACCTAGTCTCAGTTCTATGAATGCAGATAAGGGACTAAAATGCAGGATCAGGTTAAGTTACTGCAGCTGTGGAACTAAGCGTCAGATAAATACCTACTGACCTTAAGAAGATGTACCATGTAACTAGTACCTCTCTCTCCAGTACAGAGGTATTTTTTTAGTCCGGATTAATGCAAAGATGCAGTCAGATAATTACACACCCCATGAATTCTAGGGGACTGTTCATATACTGAATGTATATTCTTCCATATATATGAAATGGGCAAGTTGATTTTTATCTATCTCTGTCAGTTTACGTGCCACAAAATTGTTATCTTTGCGTATGAATGTTACATGTCCATCCAAGGATTGCTCAGTAGGAGGCATTTTTAAATTAATACTTTCAAGGTTCCTTAGGTGATAACATAATTTCATGAAAGTGTTTTGGAATGACTAAGGCTTGATAATGAGATATGCTAACTTTTGCCATTTCTTTCTCTCACCTCTGGTGGATAGAATTCCCATTTCCAACAGTCCCCCCTACACTGCCCCCGCCAAGGACAAAAACCAAGACTGTTTCTGAAGGCAGGAATGTCACCTTCCGCTGTGGACAGAAGATAATCCATAAAAAAGGCAAAGTTTAGTAAGTGCTCTCTCATTTATTCCAGTCCTTTAGGAGACTTTGCAGCTTACATACCAATTATGGAATTATGACAAAACAGCGTAAGTAAGAATGCAGTTTATCTTCTGGAGCATGTCACTGTCTGGTTTGGCACCCAGAGGAGAAAGAGGGGTGGCTGGCTAACCCTGGGAAGGGAGTGTGCAAATACTGTTCATAACATTGCAAAGCATTTAGTCTGAAAGCAGAGCTATCAGAAATGAACAAGCTGAGTTGAAAAAGGATAAAATCCAATTCACATATATAGCACAGAGATAAGTCTTACCACCAAGTCAAATTCCTTGGCCCATATTCTGCAAAAAACTAGTCTTAAATTTACCCTTTCAAGTAATAGTTTGTAGCTCTTACTAATGTACAAGCATGTTATTTCTGGATTATCTAAAACTGAGAGCGCTTATGCCCAAGTCCATGGGTTAGTTTAGACTGAGGATCCAAATTCCCATCAACTTTCGGTAGGATTCAAGCTCCTAAATTACTCAGGATAGTGCTCTGAAATATACAGTAAAACTTAACCTTGTTTTGTTAAAGTCCCATCTGGAGTTTGGGGAATAGGTGAATGCACAGGCAGGGGTGGCAGAGGCAGGCTGTACACTTACTCAAGCAAAACTTAATAGGAGAAAAAGGAACCACTAACACATATTGCATTGTACTGGACATTTTGTAGTTTAATTTCTATTATTTTTCTTATGACAGCTGGTATAAAGATAAGGAGCTTCTGGAATACTCATATCCAGGTTACTTATCCTTAAGTGAGGATCACATGAGCATCATTGCAAATGCAATTAATGAAGGAACTTACACTTGTATAGTAAAGAAAAAAGAAAGAATCTTGACTACTTATTCCTGGAGAATCAGACTGAAGCACTAACGAGGGCCCTGGAACGAGCACTTCAATTACTGCTAGTTCTGTTTCAAATTGAGAATGTTTCTGTGGCATTTTATATTTAATCTCCAGTAGTGCAACTGAACCTCTAAATCAGCTGCTTCCATACCTTGGGCAAAAGAGACTCTGAGACTTGATTACTGGAATGTAAAACTTTTCCAAATTAGTTTTAATGATAAAGAATTTATCAAGTATGTGCTGTACAGAGAATTAAAAAATTTTTTTTAAAAAAAGTGAAGTGTCAGATTTTGCAGTTAAACTATGTGGAGTACTGCGGACTGCTGAAAAAACAAGACTATAACTCTTCATCTCAAACAAATGGATGAACAGATTGATGGCTCAGGTATGTTGCAATGGAGGCAGAGGTATTGTGGAAGGAAAATGACCAGTTATGCTCTGTAAGTGTTTTGCTGTTATTTTTTTAGATCCTGGTGCATAGCACTAGAAAAACTTACAAAAAAGTATAAGACCTAATACTACTTTTTTCTTTTACTTGTCAGAAGGAGGATGTAGGGTCACAACAAACCCTTTCCAATTATTCCACTCCACATTTCGACATGTTCAATTCAAGTATCCACAGAACATCTTTCTTCCCCCCTAACTGCTTTCCTGTGGTTTGTATTTATTACTTGTGTAATCTTATCCCAATAGACTATTTACCTCCATCAGCAGCTCCTCACAACTTGTCCTTTAGGTGTCTGATCATAAGCCTCTTGACTCCTTCAACAGAGATGCGGAATTTCCATCACTGTCCTCCCCCAGTCACCCAAGCGAAGAGGTAAATATGCCACATTCAACCAGAAAATAGGATTAGTATTGGTAGGCCAAGCCTAGTGCACTCAAATGTCTACAGCGGTGGGGCATTTATTTGCACAGTTAGGAATCCCCGACAGTCATTACATCTAGCAAGATCCTTATCCAGTATTAAAGCAGCCTACGTTGCTCTTTGCTTAGGTTCATCCTTTTTCAGTTGTCCTTTTAACCTCTTGAAACAAGTTTCTTCCTACTTAAAAGCACCAACAAAACTGCAAAGCATCTCGTGCGCTGCGCTATAGGTCAGCAGCCTAGGAAGACCTCCGTATTAGAGCAGAAAGGCTCTGTCAGCAAAATTCTCCTCTGTTCTAGGACAGCAAAAGTGCAAGGGAGAAGAAAGAAACTAATAATTACTGTTTGTCTGGCACAATTGCAATGACTGTAATTTTACTGGCAGACATTTAGCACAAACTCTGCGCATCTTCGTTTAACAGACCAGAGCGGCACCATATAGATCTGAGCATCTCTTCTCAAGGCAGCTCTGTCTTCGGGATTTGGAGAAGAGAAACAAGAACAATGAGCTGATCATCGTAGTCTTCAGTAACTATCACAGGGGGATGTCAACACTTCAGCTGCAAGGAGGCTTAATCTCTGGGTAGATCCAAAGTCCTTCATCTCACTTATCACTACAGCGTAACACTGTCTTTGAAACATACCATTTACGATTACCGAGTTTCATACAATTTCTCTGAATACCGTTTATTTACATTGCAGTGACCTACCGCTGTCTCTGTAGCGCTCTCCAACTGTCTGATGCTTCTGGCAGGCAGTGTCCACGCTGGAGTTTGGGGAATAGGTGAAAGCACAGGCAAAAGTGGTGGCAGAGGCAGGGTAAGCACTGACAGCTAAGGATCTGCTTTGCCACAGCTATCCTGTGAGAAGTTAGCCACCTTCAGAAACTGGATGTTGACCTGAAGGCCAGTGGAAAAAGAAACCAATGAAACAAGTTGCAAGCTTAAGACACCAGGCACTGCCCAGCTCTGCCATCCGTCCGGTATGCCAATGACACGAACGGCATGGCACAGCACTCCAGTATGCAGATCTGCCCTGGCTGCAATTTCAAGGCTATCTGGTCACCCCACAGAATCCTCAAGAAACTCAGGAAACAAAACACATGATTTTCTGTAAAGAAGCCAAGAAAAAAAATATTAAGCTCTCCCCGTCCCCCTGCGCAGGCACACTACATGATACAGCTTCCATTGGCTGAAATGCAGATTTGCTGGTATGGAAAACAGTTCACAGATTTGGTGATATCCTCAAGGTAAGCAACAAAACTTATTTTCTCTTAGATTACAATTTGAATTTATAAAAATAAAAATAAACCAACAACAAAATAAGTACCTAAACTACAACAATCCTGTGATTCCACCATACACTCATGCATTGGAACTTCCATTTTGTTTTAAATTACCTATTTCTGCTAATTTTCCACACTGCCAACGGTTTAAAAAGATCTAATTTCAAACTACTTGAATACTATGATACTGTTCCTTGTGAAAGAGACCTTAACTTTTTTTCCTCTCCTTACTTGCCTTTGCAAAGTTTATGTATGATTAAAAGCAAACAACTCCCCGTCAGTGTCAAAACTCCAGATTTGTTAGCCCATGTTGGAAAGAATGTCTTCTAACTGTACATGAAGCACCTGTCTATAAAGTTAAATATCAATTATCTTAGCTGGTAAGGCACAGTTAGCATTTCAGTGTTGTTATGCCCTTTTACTTCTCACATATGGATTTTGCATTAATAAATAAGCTTAGGATTCAGTTTTACCATCACAGTTATCTGAGAGTACAGCATAGTATAAAACTTAAAAAATGCATCTTTGCATGGACAATTAAGCTCAGGATCGTAAAAGGCAAGCACTCTATGCAAAAATAGACAATTGAGGCAAAATAAAAGCTGAGACGCAGTAACCAATGTTGCACTACTCGGGGAGAGCTGGTATTTCCCTTCTACAAAAAAAACCTGGAGTTACACATCTCTCTCATGACCGTATTAAATTTCCATTGCAATCCAGTATTAGGTTTTCTTTGTTTTACTAAAACTATCCCAGCTTAGATGAATAATCCTTTTTTGTCAGGAACATGGATCTTCCAGTGATAGCCACACTGGCTGCAACAATGCCAAGGAAGCTAGGAAGGAAATAATTCACGGAATGCAAGATGCACAGCACAGCTTGAAATACAAAATATGCAGTCATGTTCTAATCCTTTAGAGCTTAGCACAGGCCATGGCAAAATGGCTGCCCTTTCCTGTACGCTGTGGGATGTAGCAAAAAAACCTGCTTTACAATGAGTTATTGATCTCCACCTATGCGGAATCTTGCTAAAATCATGCATATTTCAGTTACGAGGCTAGTAATAGAACTGTTTCTCCTTCAGTATTAGGCAATCAATCAGGCCTAGAGAAAATAGTTCTGCATTCCTCCACAGAAAAAAAAACCCTGTTTTCAAAATTTACCACAAAGTTAGTACATCCCAATTCCAGTTCCAAGGCCTTCTACCCAGAAAAACTCTTAAAATGCACTGAAATTGATGGAATGTTTGTAATTTAAGTTAATCCTTTTACTGGACTGGTGCCCAGTTCTGACTGCATGAATACCCCAGTATTTTCCAATTCTTCCTGTTCCCAGAAAAGAATTATAGCATTATAAATTAGAGACTCAGAAGGCTGTGATATTCCCACATGATTCCGCTGGTCTTTCATCTTATGAGAAAGGACTGGAATATGGCATTACAATCACTAAAGCTAAGCTCTTTTTTTTTTTAATGGAAAAAGGGCATATTTAAAAGAACTTTCTGTAGAAAATAAAGTTTCAAGTCTCCATATTAAATCTTTTTTGATTTATAAAACAATAGAGTACTTCTTTTGCACCAGTGCCATTGTAAATACATGTGTACAACACATCAGTGTTCAGCTCAGTAGTGCACCCAAAAATACTGTCCGTAAGTATCGAGCCCAACCCAGCCTAGCTCTCTCCAAGGCACGCAACACAAAGAAACCTCAGAACTGTTACAGTTTTTTGCCCTAACTGTATACAGACACATACAATTTACTTAAAATAAAATTAAAAAAAAAAAAGTTGTTTGCCCAGGCTGACAATATATGTAATAGTGTCAGCACAGATTTGGGGGCAGCGGGGGGAAGAAGTTTCCACTCTAGAAGACTTAATGCCACCAACATCCAAGTTTGTTGCATGTGAAGAAATGAAATCCTTCACACTGTTAAACAATTAAAAATGTATTTTAATTCTACAAATTTACAAGGAAAACAACAAAACAAAACAAACCCAAGAAAAAAAAACTAAAAATAAAACAGAAACTGTTCCAGGATTGTACTTCAAGTTTTCCTTTGTCAAATTTTGTAATGATCCTTGGCTTTTCAGGTTAATTCCAGTCCTCTAATGGAATGCAGCAGTTACGCTCCACACCCAGCCAAGAGCCTTTGAATCTGTGATGACATTTGACTTTTTCCCTGTGAAACACATCTAGTCTCCCTGATGTGAAGAACAGAACTGGGGCACTCAGAAATCCACTCACATGAACGGTTTTCTTTTCTTTTTTTTTTTTTTCTTTCTCCCCCTTTCATGTTGAGTTTAAAACTTGAGGCTGAAACCAGGTCCTGCAGCAGATGCTCCTTGATTTGTGGTGGTCAGATGAAAACCTGTGTCTTTCAGATCATCATCACCCTGTGAAAACCAATCAAAATTCATTTATCAGTAAGTCTGTGCAGATGTATTTACCTCTCCAACACAAAAATCTAAACAACAACAACAAAAAATAAATCAAAGTATCCTTAGGAGATGAGAAACAAAGGTTTGATTTAGTGGCATCATATAGCTAAGGTCGAAGCAGTGTTATTCATGATCTTTAAACATTGCTATATCAAAAGTTGTCTTTTCTAAAGGCATCTCAGGTGTTTACCTACTTTTGACTGCACATATAAAAGATGAAAAAACAATTTGTGAACACTCTGTATAAATAAGTGTAAACTACATTTATTCAGCATCTGATGAAACACACACTGCATACCCTCCATGTCAATTTTTACACCCTCAAAAAATCAAGCCTGAACAAACTTTTAGGCTACTTCATCTGTTAAATGGGGCACAATAACTGTGCAGTGCCATTTCATCTGTGCTGAGACATGGAAATAATAATAAGAAGTTGATGTGATTAAGGCACCTGAGACTGTAACATGCCATACTTACAAGGGCATCTTTTTCAGCTTTTTTCAAAACAGGCAGCACAATCCCCACAGATAGAAAGAACACCAGCCTTGCCTCTTTGGAAATCTTCTCCAAATATTGGAAAAAGAAGACTGTTTCTATCCACAAGATATGCATAACTTACCAGGCTTTGGATTTTTTTCAAAAATAAATTTGCAGCTTTGAAAGCTTAGTTGAAAGTGTAAAACAATGTACACTTTCAAAAGAAAAATTGTTCTGCACTGTGATAAAACCTGGCATAATTTCTTTCTCAGATTATGTACTGAAATTATGATTCTGTGAATACAACAGTAATTGGACCTCCCCTTTGAGAAGGAACAGAGGGAAATCTGGACTTCCATAGTGTCTATTTCATGCAAGTACAGGTGAGTCTCAGGATCCCAAGTCCCAGGAGGCTAACAAAATGCAGTCCGCATGAACTTTTCCAAAATCAGGATTTGGACATGTCCGAGGACATCAGAAGGCTGTGTCAGTTGCCTCGATCTGCTTACCAACTGACTGTATCCAAGGCCTCCCTCGGGCGGTCGTGGGCTAGTGCCACGTTTTACCCTTTGTTGTTCACTTTTTGCTGGCCAGGTGGGAAACATGGAGGGATCAATAGGAAGGGGAGTCTCTCGGAAATACTCATGCTTCAAACCGTCTTCGGCAGTAATTCTTCTGGCTGGGTAGTATGTCAAAAAGCTGAGAAGAATTTAGGAAGACAATGAAGTAGGAAAGGAGAGAGAGAGAGGGGCAGAAAGAAGAAAAATTTTAGTCCAAAAATTATAAATTCTTCAGAAATGCATTTAGAATTTTCTGATTTTTAACAAAGAATTCTATTAATGGGTATTTTTGCTGACATACGGGCGAACTAACATAGCTAGCTGATTTTAAAAGCATGCTTCCTACATGAGCCTATAATTAATGGAACGGCAGCTGGAACTACATATCAGAGTAGCTTTTGTGGGGATCTGTTTACAGAGGTATAAATTGTTAAGACACCTCAGAACCTGTGGGTAGTCAGATTAGCTCAAAAGGGATCCAGGGTGGTTCAATTAAAATATTTCACAATGCTGCTTTGTTTTTTAGAGAAGACAACTGAGATTATATTGATACACCACAGAATATTGTAATATAGTGTGACTTAACTGTACAGCTTGTAGTTGACTATTTTAAACCTTTCACAATACAGAAAACATGTTTTACTGAACTGCTTATCCTACCAAACAGTATTTGGCCCTGACTATGTAAACACTTATATATCCAAGATTTGTACATGTAATGAGTTCCTCTGACTTATGTTTCTCTGCAAGTTCCTGACCCATATGAATACTAGAATGTTGTCATTCTTACCCAAAATAATGAAGACATAGCCCTGTCATAACCAAATCAATTAAGAAGTATATGACACTGATATGTAGTCATACCCATCTTTATTAAGACAAGTTGTGCTTGGAACTTCTGAAAGATTATCTAACTTCCAATATATTATTCACAACTCATTAAAAAACCTGGAGCAGCATAATTCTTAAAAATTGGAAAGACTGAAAATCTCCCTTTTAAAAAAAAAAAAAAATAAAATTAATTTTTTTTAAATAGAGACAAGTTCTAAGTAAGATCTGAAATGCAATCATTTCCACTACTTCATGTCATGAAATTTAAAGGGAATATTAGGGGAGGGAGGGGAACAAGAATCTCGCAAGCCATTGTCAACCTTTTAAACAAAAATGAATTGGAATGCAATCAGAATGCACCAGTAGAGTCAGTTAAAAGGACTGCCAGAACATCAGATGTGACAGAACTCATGAACTTTGAAAATCTAGGAAAAAAACAAGATTGCTGTTTTCCTAGTTCTTTAGTATGATCTCTAGAATGTACTGCTTTTTTTCCTTTTTTTCAATTGTAATATAATTGTTTTAACAAGATCCATCAGCAGACTGCATGATAGCTGACTCACCACATAATTAAACATGACATGAATGAGCTAAAACTACTACTAAAACGTTTTTCTATTCTTCTAGGATATAGGTGTGCAAGAATAATCTTGGACTGAGGTTTAACAGCAGGTGTTAAGAGCATGGTACGCTGAATAAAGCTGTTGTGAGAGAATGAGGAATAGCATTGCAAGGAATGTCACAGACGAACTTCAAATGCATCAAGCATGTTTTGACAAGGATAAATGCACTGAAATACCATGCTTCGCTACAAGTAATTTTCCACCACTATCATAGCATGTGAACACATTTTCCCAAGGATACCCTAGAAGGTAGCACTTACTTGTTCATCAGATCAAACCCCTGATCAGAGAGGAGTGCTCCAAATCTCTTCCGTAGATTGTTATAGGGATATTCTGTGAATGTCATCTTCTTTACTGCTGGCAGCTCATTGTAACCCGGCCAGATTTTTTCGCTTGGAGTACCCAGATCCTGTAAATTAAAATATCTCCTTAATAAACTCATTCCAGAGTGCAACCCTTCTGCTTATTCATTATGTAGCTATAGGAGTTGGTAAGTATCCAGAGAAAACAGACAAAACACAAATCATGATCTTAGCCTCCTATAAGCATTGTAAAACAAGAATCAGAGTAATGAGCCTTTTATTAAGGCTCAATCTCTGTCAAAGGCATCAAGCACTTTTAATTTCTTACTCTAATGTATCTGCCTCTAAAACCAGTCAGTTAGAATCCAAAGTTGTTAAAAATGTTACCTTAAAAACTTTGTTAATCTGGTCAATTTCTGACTTCCCTGGGAACAGTGGTTTCTGCGTTAACAGCTCTCCAAATATACACCCTACCGACCACATGTCGATCGCCGTTGAATATTCCTGAAAAGAAGGAATATATTATACCTCATAAAATCAGTGAGATACTTTCACTGAGTTATTTGGGGTTTTGTTGTTGTTGTTTTGGTTTGGGGTTTTATTTGTTTGTTTGGGGGGGGGGGGTTGGGGGTTTTTTGTTCGCCTTTTTTTTTTTTTTTTAAAAGATTCTACCACTCCGGACAAAACACACACAATCATTCCAATACCCAAGGCACAGGTCTCAACTGTATTCATTTAAAAGTTAAAATTACTGTGAATTATGAGTAATACCCATATACACAAATACTTCAGGATGAAATGTGGAAGCCTCCACAATGCTGCCCTTCTTTTTCACTCACAAACAGAGCATCACAACTAGCGAAGCATTCTAACTTGCACTCTCTTTCTCTTAGCCCTTATTTTGCCGCAAAATCAATCTCAGGTTATGGGCACAAAAGCTGGTCTCAATGGTACCCCTCTTCTCTTAAACGTAGCCGTTTCTCCTATTACAAAAACATCTTTGAAAGACAGCATAGGGCTTCTTTCACTTCTGCACCCATTTTTTTGGTGGTAGTGCAGTATATTTTTCTGGCATGGTTCTTGTCACTGAAGCCCTAAAGAACCCTACTGATTTTGTCCAGATTTCAATTATGAAACAGGTAATCAGTAGGCAACATTGCCAGAATGTTGCCAGTATCTTGTTCTGCTCTCAGGTGTCACAAATTTTACACTAAGTTAAAAAAAAAAAAAAATCCAGCTGCCTAAGATGACAGTGACAGTTTGCAGCAATGCACGAGAAGTCCAGCAGCACTACCACATCAGCATTCTGTCACCCACCCACCTTTTGTCTGTGGAAGACGGAACCTTTTTAGCTGTGTTAATTAGGAAAAATAACACTGAAGATTCAGCATTTCCACCTCTAAATCAATATAAAGAATCAAGCATACTCATACTTCGTTCATAAATTATAAAATAAAGTTAGTCTGAAGAGTCATTCCTCTAGCAGCCAGAGGAAGAAGGAGAAACATACCTTGGCTCCAAGCAACAACTCTGGAGCCCTGTACCAAAGCGTCACAACCACTGGCGTGTAAGGCTTCAGTGGAGATCCATATTCTCGGGCTAGTCCAAAATCTCCAACCTAAATGAAAATTGGTAATCAGCAATATTTCCAACATTGACCATACCGTTTACTAACAGTGCCAGTACGTGTTGGCCATGTTGGCTACTGCATGGCTTCCAGCCTTCAAAAACAGCCACACAGAATACACTGTTTCTCACGGGCTTTCCTTGTCTTTTTCCACTGAAAGGAAAAAACTTTTTTCCCTTCCTGAGGCCAAGAAAGAGTTCCTGTTATTGATCACCTTGACAGAAAGCTTACATGGCGGGGGGGAAAACAAAACCAAACAACAACAACAGATGCTGACTTCAGCTTTGCAAGCAAGAAAAAAATTCCAAGTCCAGTTTTCCTGAGAAAGGGAAAGGCTTAACAAGAGTAAAGCTGTAAGATGTAAATAATGGCAATATACAATTGGCATCTAAAACTTAGAAGTAAAAATTGAAATGTTACATCCTGATTTTGTTAGTACTGCTTTTCTCTTAGGTTTTTTTAAGAAGTCAGTGAAAGGATAGACAGATTTTTAAAGTGTGCAACTTTTTTTTAAAGACTTTTTCTTTGTAAAGAGAATCTCCATCTCCACGAGTAACTGTACAGTTCAGCACTACTACAGAGATTTATATTCTTTATTAAGCCTCACAATCTCTCAGGTTGAAAGAGCAACCCCAGTTCAAACACTATGATGCTGATACAGAAGAAGTAAATTACACTGTCAGGCATGTAGTATGCTGCATCACCAGGAAAAGAACACTGTTCAGACTTCTAATCATACTATAAAGAATCCAGTATCCACTAGAGCATGCTTGTTACTCACATCCTAACATAAATCTTACAATTGTGGCAAGGCAGTCCCTTCACTTTAATAGTAAAGTTCACTCTGTCGCAACTGTATGTTTTACAATCCACACCTCATACCTCTTAAAGACTAAAGCAAAACATTCTACCCAGCTCTTGACACATCTATAATGCAGTGTAATTCTGCAATACAAGCTTTTTCATAAGTGTGGTATATTTCGCGTAATTCTTACTTTTAAAATGCCTGAATGACTGAGCAACAGGTTGGAAGTTTTCAGGTCTCGGTGAAGTATCCAGTTGTCGTGAAGATGCTTGACTCCTCGCAGTAACTGAATCATCAAGGTTTTCACTTCACCTGAAATGACAAAAAGAAGCCAAATACATTTAAGAATAGAAATTTATCTTTGATTTTTTTTGTTTGGAGAACAGGGAAGGGGGCAGGGGGAAGAAAGGGATGTCAAGTTAAAACCACAGTATTGACTGCACCATAAAAATATGTCACAGGACAAGAGCAGTTAAACCCACAGAGCTGCCAATAAAGCAAAATTAATTTGGATAGCTGGAATGCATCCAAATAATGCTTGGAAATTAACGCCTCTCAAAAACATAGGAAGTGGCCAAAATTAAAACCCAGTGTTCTTTTCCAGTTTAGCACAGGGGAAACTCAACAATTTCACATCTGAACCTCCACTTCACCCTAAGCATGCAAACTGGATTCATCAGCCAAATATCACTATGAATATCAGCACTCCCAGCCTACGATTCTATCTTAACTTGTATCAGTAAAATCAGACCAAACAGAGAAAAAGCAATGATGTCTCTGTTCCAAAGAACACTCATAGGACATTCCAAGGCAATACACGTCACCGTACAAAGCTAGTTCTCTGATGTCAGTACAGCCCAAAGACACTGAGGTTTGTGTTGGACAGTTTTCCAGTTTTGAGACCTATAGGAGACTATGGCAAACAGTACCTGGTAGAAATGGTTGCTTCATTGTTTCCATCAGACTCTTGAGATCGTGTTCTACATAGTTCATTACAATATAGATTTTATCCATATTACTGCCTACAACAATTTCCTAAAACACAGAAACAAATGATGAAAACATGCACACAGTATTTAAAAAGCATGCAAAAATAAATTTTAGAAATTTACTGGCAAGAGGATAAATGGAGCCTGCTATTGGTAAAATCCATAGAAAACTATTTTTCTATGAAAAAAAAAAAAAACCCAGCTCATTTTTGCAAAACATCAGATTATGTAGGGACAAGTAATGTCTGTATAGTTTTATGGGTAGTATACAACTGTTTACAGAAAGCTCATCTACGAATGCTAACATTTTTATAAGGCGTTTTAAAAGCGAAGAAGCAATATTTCAAGAACAAAAATACTTTTGAAATAGAAGATTGTGGCCTTACTCTGACAGTGACAATATTTAGATGTTGTGCTTTCAGAATAGTATTTATTTCTCTCAGAGAAGTAATGGGAAAGCCTTCCTTTTCCTTTTCCATTTTCAGTCGCTTCAGAGCTACAATTTCATCTGCAAAGAAAACAGAATTATTAACTGCAGATTTCCCATCACATACCTAATAAAATACACCTTAAGAGGTCCCCCGGTGTTCTGTCACTAATTTAATTTATATGAATGAAAACCGTTACTCAAGACATTCTGTTGAACCAAAAAGCAGAGTCAGTCTCACATTAGCAAAGTAAAAACAAAAAACCCACCATCAACAACAAAAGATTGCCAAGGTTAAAGAATAAAATCCAAACCAACAATCCAAAAGCTGCATCATGGATTTTAGTGTATTCCAATATAACTCACCTGGAAAGAAACTAAAGAAAAAGTGTATTTAAATCTGAACTCCTCACCATAGTTAGGAAGATAGGACAGCAGACAGAAATGCCTCAAATGCAGTTTACCTCTGTTTAAAGACCCAACTTGAAACCGAGGTGCTATTCAAAACATTACTGAAGTGAATTATTTAAATACATCTGGGTTTTGCATGATATTGTGGAGAACAAGGGTTATGTCAGTCTCAGAGTGGGCCTCAAGATAGAGAAGGAAAAGAAAAACGAGCTCATGGTAGTTGTTCAGTAAACAAATGAACTCAGAGAAACCACGATGCCAGCTGTATACTCCACTCCCCAAAGGAAACCAAATGGTCATATTATTCTAAAATAAACAGAGGAACGAAGGCATCCAGAATTTAAACCCGTCACCAAAATCACAGCTTGTCAGCTGGAACCTGAGAATAACCCTAATTTCTGTCTAGGTCTGCTTCGGAACATAGTTCTCTTCACAAGCTCTCTTCACCGTCTGCCAACTCTATTTAAACTGTGGATATTTAATTTACTATGCTACAGTTCCCCTTGAAAATGACCAGCTTGCTAGAAAGTAATGTATCACTAGTGATGGCAACACTACAGGGAAACCGAGGTCAGAGCCAAAAGAACAGACCGTACCTTGCTGTGCATTATCTTTTTCCAAGAAAAAAAGAAGTGCTGCACTAATATCACTATTTATGTTAAACTATCAAAGCAATATTTCTTTCACTTGAGAAATAACCACGGAAGGGGAACATATAAATGACTTGATGGTTGGCTCTTATGCCATTCCTAGGAAATGCAGTAATTTCTTCAAGACGCTTGCCATTACAAACCAGATAAGCAAAAAGATTCAGTTTTAAAAATATAAATCCACTTCTATACACAAGAATTGTTTTTTTGAGAGGGAGCTTAAAAAGAGTGAAATTTCTTTCTACAACAAAATACTGCAGTATATACTCGCTGCACACCAACCGCTGCGTTATGAATTCTCCAGTCGGTAGCTGTGCTTACAGTGACGCCTGGTGGAACACTTATATCCAATTTTGAAAACTTCCAACCTGGTAACTACAGCAGATCTCAAGCCAGAAATAACTGCCTTTCGAGCCAGAAACTGAAATCGTGTGAATTGTTCTACACCATCATGGCTAATATAGAGATTACTTCTGAACTGAAAGAACTGCAAGTCAAGCCCTTATGTCAAAGTCCACATCCTATTAAAAAGTATAGATTATTCTTGATAAAGAAGAAAGCATTTTAGACAGAATTTGTTCATCAGTGAAAAATGCAGAACCATAATTTGCATACAGCTGCAGCCCTAGATACCATGAAGATAATAACTGGAGACCACTTATACTAACCAGTCTTCTTGTCTTTTGCTCTGTACACTACACCGTATGTTCCTTCTTCAATCCTGTTCAAACACTGAAATTCCTCCACACTACGACATCCCTGAAAAAAAAGACAGATGGACAACACTTACTCCTCCAGCACCTGGGGGAAGGTTTTGCTTGGTTTTTTTAAGAAGACATAAGGTAAACTTCAGCAATGTCACAGGAATAGTTAAAATTTACCAAGAGAATTCAACAATATGGCTATGCCATGTGAGAAAGGTATCTTTGGGGTTTATTTCTACTTGGATCTCTAAAGGAATCCTGGACAGAGTCTGTGTTTTAGTAGCTTAACTAAATTATTTCATTAACTCTTCACTCATTCACTTTTGCACAGAATAAACTGAAATTTCTGCCACAATGGCAAAAGAGGCAACTCAGCGCCTTAGACTGACACCTTTCCCATAGTTCAATTAATAAAGACATGCTTTCTCTTTGTATTTCTACACTTCGCTGTTCGCCAGAAAAAGAATAACCACCCATCAGTTTCTGCTCACATTAACAGAACTCTTCTCTCACAAGTATCTATTTTGAGATAGCAATACCAAGATATCAGAGTATCAAATGTATTATTACATTCTTATCTACATCTAAAAGAGTAATCTCATTTTTGCTCCATGCACATTTTTTCCTTGTCAAAAAAAGACAGCAGAATTTCATACAGAAATGTGTATTTTGTGATGTTGAGTCAGCAAGGCATATTCTGCCCACAAACAATCTCATGCACAAATATGTGTTTATGATGTTAACAAAGCAGCTAGGGAAATCCATTTGCCTATGATATTCTCAAGCAGCCTTTAAGTGATCCTCTACCTGAAGCGCAGGAAGATACTTAGGAAGCTCTTGTTTCAGTTCAATGGGCGAGGAAGCTGGTGAGTCAGGAATATAGTCTCCTTCTGTCATTGCATTGGAATGAGGGGTACCCTCCCCTACTTCCTCCTCTTCTACTTCACTTCCTATCTCGGTAAAACCTCGACTCTGTAACTTTAAAAGTCAGAATCAGTCGTGGAAAGAGGAAGCCGTTTGGAACAATTAAGTTCAGCTTTAGACAAATAAGGGTAGCGAAGCACTGATCACTATACATGAGATAAGTCTGCAACTTACGCAACTTAAGTTACTGCAACAGTAAAGATCAATCAGAAGCCTAGTTTCTCCTCTTTGCAGAGATAATGGTTTCAAGAACAAGTCATGTACATACAATTTCCAGCATTAAATAGAGCAGGTCACAAAAATAAATCTTTACCCTAACAGAGTGAGAGAGAAAACTGACCCAGTATATCTCATTCTGATTGTAAAGCTTTTTTGATGAGAGGACAGGACAAGAGACCCAAAATGAAAAAGAAGGAAGCATTAGCTCATTAGACTAGGATCTGATTTCCTCTAAACATAGACCTTGGAACAGATTTCAAGGAATTTCTGATTCTGACATGAGAATGGCCCCAAAATGCCAACTATGTGATGCTCTAGAATGATGGCAAAACTGCAACAAGAAATACATTTTAAATATTTAAATCTATTGTAGAAATAGATTTATTTGGCTGCAAAAATTCAGCCAAACACTTATTTAAATATTCAGTATTTGCATTGTACCAACTGGGATGTGGTTTCCATTCTCCCGTTCCTCCTCTTCACTCATTTCTTCCTCGCTCACCTCTTCTGCAAAACAGAATCAAGTGCAACTGAATGAATTCAACACTTCTGTAGTTCCTTGTAAGGCAGATCACTATTGAAATGCTTTTCTAATTTGCCAGGCTGCCTTCTTGTATTTTACCACCCCCCAAATAAGTGCAGAACTGTTCTCTACAGAATATTTGTTACGTTACAAAATTACTCGAACTGTTAGCCTTACACCATTTAGGAAGACAAAAATGGCTTTCAGTTTTCTAATCTGGCTTCTTAGACGAATAATTGGTATTACCTCTATATAAAAGGATAGAATATGACTTGTACTTGTTTTTTTTCTTTTTAGTTATCTTGACCTGTGAGGTCTCAGCCTATCCTAGACTAAGAGAAAAGGAAAATGTTCAAATAAAACAACACAGAATGAGAAACAAAGAAAATCATAACACACCATTCTAGGACCTGCTTTATGTTACTCACCAGCTGACTGCTCAGACACTTCCTCAGAATTGCTTCCCGTTTCCTCCTCCTCCTCCTCTTCCTCTCCCTCTTCCTCAGAACCCTCACTGCTAGACTCTTCTTCCTCTTCTTCCGAGCCTGATCCCGATTCTGTTCAGGAATAATCAAACACATAACTAAGTTGGCACACAGTTCAACAACAGTGTTTCCTCAACAGACAACTGTACAATTAATTACATGTACGAGATTGCATTTAATCACCTGATGAAGACTCTGCCGAGCTGGTTTTTCTCTCACTGTCACTGATGTCTTGCAAGTCTGAAAGAGGATCTCTCTCTTCTGGTTTCTCTTCTTTTACTGTTGAGACCGTAAAAATTAAAAACAGGGTGCTGACTGAATGTCACTTTTACTTGTAAGACTCTGAATACTCAGATAACTGCTTTACTTTCTTTGGCCATTAAATTGGTGCTGAACATTCTGTATTGGAAACACAGAACGCTCAAAAAAAAAATTCACACTCTGCTCAAAAGACAAACAGCTTTTCTGAAGTGCAGTGGTGCAGGATCAACAGCCAAAAGTCTGGAATAGTGACTGTTTGTTTTTTAAACACGATATATGCCTAAGCCGCTCTAAGTATAACTAAAAAAAAGAAAGTAACATGATAACGAGTATCACCATGACACAGTCTCACTAATGTGTGTACATACAGCGCTTGCTATCAGTGCTTACTATTCTAATGCAGTCCCTCCGCACCACCATGAAATAGCACGTGCAAATAACTGTTGATCGATTAGACAGTAGCTTCAAAGGACTTACTGCCTGCCTCCACCTGGAATTTCAGCTGATTACATTCTGCAATCAGCTTACTTGAAATAGTTACACTTATTTTTAGAGCTACACACATTACAAAGCAGACACAGAGCTTTTCTTCTTTAACCAAAGACACTTTTATGTCAATTGTGCAAGTTCTCTACTCACAGTTAGGACTTTCTAGGCACAGGAAGGACAATTTTCTGGCTTAGAAAACAAATTTCACCATCTAACCAGAATACTGCCTTAAGCATTTATTTTCTTCTACAAGATGACAATATCAGTGATGCTTAAACTATACTGATCCCTGTAAAGTAACTTTTTAAGGTAGCTTAGTTCCTAACAACAAATCCAACTGGAGCTAGGGTAAACAATCCCTTTTTAATCTGCAAGGGAATTAAACTACAAAATTTAAAAAATTCAGTCAGCTGCTTCTTTCACCATTGAATGAAGTAACTCTGAAACTTTTAAAATTACTACTCCTACTACTAAAAAGGAAAGATTCATTCAATTTGTCACTCGCACAATTACCAGCAAAAACAGCATTGCTTTAGAAAACAGTACATATGTACATATTCATGAATATTCCAGGGTTATACCACCATGACTGAAGTGGACAATACTTTCAATACAGTACCAGGGATATACGTTTACTACTAAAAATTAAGCACTACCCCAGAACAGCTCCTCCTAGCCCCCAGGCAAAGACATTATAAAGTGGCAAATGCTACCTGGTTTCCTGCTATCTCCTTGCTCAAGCTTGTCTCTTTGCTGTCGTAATGGGCTGCGACTCCAGGGTCTCATTTTTACTTTGTCTCCATATTCTTCCCTCACTGTTCTATGGTGTGCAGAAACTAGTGAAAACAAAACCGGAAGAAACTGTTACATCTCCCTGCCTTAATTAGAATACTTCTGTCTGCCACAACCACCTGCTTTGCATACTTTTCGTTTTTTCTTACAAACTAGAGAGTAACAGGGAGGAGTGGAAGTGGAACCTAACTATATCTAAGAGAATAAAGGACTATGATTTACCTCATGCACAATAAAATACGGGTTTGTACTACTTAGAGAAAGGTGCTGCCATACTTAGGAAACAAAAGTGAGATACCTTATAGACATTAAATGCCCTGAAACTAAGGCATTAATGCCAGAGAGAGAAGTGGACAGACCAGGAAGTCACATAAAAGAATAAAAACAGCTAAGGGTTAGAAGGAGCTGACAGAACATTTAGAGCAATAAAAATAACTAAAATTAACGGCTAGGTAGATTGAACAATATCAGTGTAAATACCAAGCACAAAAAGGAGCTGTTCGGTATGAGCTGAACTAGAAAGAATGGCAATAAATACGGCTGCTTCTGCTACTCTTGAACAATCTTTGTCACTTGATCACAGTAACGGGCTCTCATTTTTACCTCTGAAAGCTGGGACAAACAGAGATCCTTTAACCAAAAATGATCTGAACTTAGATTGCAAGTATCTGATATGCTATGCACAGTGAGGGTTCATGTGTAGTTAATTTAAATTGCTCAGTTATCAGATCTTCCCCACTTGACTCCCACTACAGCCTTTTTCATGGTTGAAGTACTTACATGATGTCTCTCCCTCCCCTTGCAATTTATTTCCCTAAATCCTTAAAACACTTCATTTTGAGACTTCAACCTCTATCAAGTTGGGTTAGACTCAGCCAAAGAGTTCAGAAGTGACCAGGATCATGACGGATACACACACACACGCACACACACACAGAGACAATGTCAATTACATAAATTTTGTTTCTATAGGAAACCAGAGTAACACAGAAAGGCAAAGAAAGACTTACTGACTAACCAATATGCCATAATATTTAAGGCATATGACATCGTTTTATTTCCCTATGTAGAACGTAATAGGTTTCCCCCCTCCCCGCCAGGTAGAAGCCTTCCCCCACCCCCCCTTTTTCTTTTTTTTAAATTCTGGCATTGACCTAAGTAAAAAATGCTTTCTATACCTCCATTCCACCTCTGTGTCAGAAGATAGTAAGCCCAAACAACATTTATACAGAGATTTATACCTTCTCTTCTAGCTTCCCGTTCCTTACGTCTTTCTTCAGCTCGCCTTTCTCGTTCTTTTTGCTCCCTTTGTTCTTTTTGCTGCTCTCTGATTTTTCTCTCTCGTTCTCGCTCAAGTTGCTCCAGACGATCTCTAGGAAAAAAAAAATGTTTGTTACATTACCGTTCACTACAAATTCAGCGTATGAAGTAAAGGAAAACTGTTTTTCTATAACAAACGACAGAGCCATTCAATTTCATTAGCAACAATACCACTGATTGCATATCAGTCAAAACAGACATAGCTTTTCAGCTGATCCTTTAAAAACAGTGTTTCAAAGAAAAAGACCATGCACTCTCAAACACATGAGCTTCTGCACCCTTATCAGGATTTAAACAGAAATTAAGCAAGTTCAGTTAATAAATCCCCTGATACTATGCAAAACTGGTTTGTGCTTTTTTTCATTATAGTAAAACACTGGCAATGAATTCACCTAGAAATATCTGTTGTAGTGAAGTCACTTACAAAGGTAATTAAAGTCAAGAACACATTTTCATTAGACAACACATTCACAGGAACGTGGCACTGGCATCAGACCTTACAAGTTTTTGCTCTGAATTTTTTTGTCAATGAAACAATGAAAGGTTAGAGATAGATTTAGAGGAGGAAGCTGTTCATCTCTTTGTTCATTTGTCATAGGGGAGGGAGGGATGGATGTACCTCTCCCTCCTGGAATGCTCCCTTGCCATTTCTCTCCGTTTCTGTCTTTCCCATTCACGACGGGCTTTATCCTGCTCTTCTCTATGTCTCTTCCTACGCTCATGTTCCCGTTCTTTCTCTTTCACTCTGGCATGTTTCCCTAAACAAATAAAAATGAATTTTGGAGTGTTACTATTCAAAATATTTAGCGCTCCTATTTTTAAAAAGCAAAACTAGAAAGGATGAAACTTATGGTAATCTATTTTTATGTTGTCTGTATTTTCTTAATGGAAAAATCCTGATCTGAAAGGGTGTTGGAAAATTAAAAGATCTTGCACAAATGCTTGCATTAAAAACAGAAAAAGGCTGTTAGTAACAGGAATACAACATGAATGTTTCTGGAAAGGATATTTTTTCCTTTACAGTCAGGTACAAAGATCAGCCCACTCACTCAGTGAAGCCAGAAAGAAGCTTAACAGACTTCAAAGAGTAAAAGTAGACTCTATGTCCTTGTCGCAAAGTGATTACTGTCCTCTCAAGCACATATATACCCCTGTCATTCTCATAAGGGCATTAAACATAAAGAAATAATACAAGTTTAAATTCCTTTGTCTTATCCACCTGACATGTTTTCTTTAGTTTCTAGTTATTCTTATTTACTTCTACACAATGCCTGTTTGGCTTCACCTTGGGAAGCTACCAGAAATGTTATCCAAATGTAGTACTAACAACCTTCTGCTGAATGACTACGATGTCTACGTTTCTCTTTCCTCTTCTCATCTTTTCTATGGTGGGTTTTTTCTTTCCGTGACATTTGCTGTGGTGGTTTTATAGCCAAGGAATCATCTTCTTCTCCTCTAAAATACAAGACAAAATAATAAATTCAGGAAGGTTACATGTACTGTCAAACAGACCGTGCGTTACTTCCTTTTTTCTCCGTTTTGAAAAAAATGCATTTTTTCTTATTTTATTTATATTAAAGTCCATTTCCATAATACCCCTGAACCAAGGCATTAACAGTAACTTACAGAAAATCAGCCACATAGACGACAAGTAAAGCTATTATTATACGCGCACTTTTAAGACACAAGCGAACAGAGGATGAATTAAGCACTGAAGAGAACTCAGCAGGCTTGCTTTAACTGCATCACAAGCGAAATATTTTATTACTAGGTAGTGGCCAAAATTAGACCACAATACTCTGTAGAGCCTTAATCAGTACTTCAAAGTGATACCCTGGCACGTTCTGCGAACAGGAGGCAAGATGGCACGTTTGCACGCTAAAGAAGTTAAACTTTTCCCCTTCAGATATTTTTAAAGCCTCTTCTCAGTACTTCTAAAGGTTAATTTCAGTACCTGTTCCTGAGGTAACAAGGTTATTCTCTTGTTCTTACCTGTCTTCCATAGAGTCTTCCCTCCTGTAAGGTGAATTTCTGATTGTTATTTCCATGCGATGATCTCTCAACTCCCCCTCTTCAAGAGAATCCCGCTTTGAATCCCTATCATCTGACTGTGATAGAAACGCAAGAAAGGGAAAAAAAAAAAGCAATTAATTTTTATGTCACAAAATGAAAAAATTTTAATAGTACTCAACTCTTCTATTCCTGACTCAAAAGCCATCCTTAACTGGTCACACCAGTAAAGTGTACTAACTTATGAAGCAGAGATTTCATAGTTGAAAGCAGCCAAATACAGTCTGATTGCAATTACAGCTGAACTTCTGTAAATTCAATGTAATTAGACAAAATTAAAAAACTATTAAGGAGGATTGCATTAACTATTGTGCGTTTTTTTCCAAAAGAATGTTATTTTGTACATAATTGTGCAAAACCAAATAGTAACATAAAAGTTATTCATGAACAATTATTTAAAACCATTCTTCTATAAAATCTTTGAAAGGTTTTTACTCGAACTGCTACTTCCAGTTAATCATATCAATTTCTTTACCTTTTCTAACCAACAACTATGAACCAAAGCACAGTATACAACAAGGCCAATGAGATCTTAGCAAAGCATCAGTTTTTTGTCAAACTTTGGAATTAGAGATCACACACGAAGCATGCGTAAGAGCACAGAGGAATTCCGCTGACAGGGCAAGAAGCCTTGTTCTCATCAGAAAATGAGGATAAAGGCACTAAAGCTCCTCAGGTTTCATTAGAAATGCTTGTATACCAAAGGATAGCTTACATTTTTCATACGTTTTATCTCTGCCTTCTCTTCTTGCTCCTTCCTTCGTTTTTTTTCCTGAAGAATTTCATCTAAAGTTTTCACCTTCCAAGAATCCTTTTCATCACCCATTTGAGTTAAAAAAAAAAACTCTGAAAAAGAACACGATGTTAATGAAACCTACACAACCTACAGTCCAACGCAGCTATGTCTATTTTACACTGACTTTTTATAAGAGAACACTTAATATATCATCTTCAAGCAAAGTCAAGGTGGACTTGACTTATGCTGAACCAGAAAAGTCCGGTTTAGACCCAGAAGCACACGCAGTCTTTGCTACCTGTTCTAGTAAAACGAAAGCACCGTCTACAACCAGGCTCCAGTGTTTCACCGCTGAGGCAGATGCCGCGGCGGCTACAGCCAC
>NW_009209803.1:0-909 GCF_000690835.1 Fulmarus glacialis
CTCGATCCCTGGAGCATCCTTAAGTGATCCCTGGGACAATCTTATCCCTCAACCACCTCCATGTTGTCTAATGTGGGACCAGGATGCTCCACTCCAGGAGGGATCCTAAAAGCTATACAGTCCACCTGAAGTGAGGATCAGGGGGAGAAAGGGAGCACACTAAACCTACAGCTGACACTACTGTAAAGACCCTTTGTAATTACATGACAAGCAGAAATAACAATCCAATTTACCAAGCTAGTTTTCTGGTGTGTTAACCTAAAGATGAAACTACACTAAATTGCTAAAGAGAAGTGAGAGGTGTGCTAGAGTGGAAGGTCCAGCTGTGATTTCCAAAGGAGAGAATAAGGGCGTGGTTAGGGCCTCTAGCATGGCCAGTATCTGGAGTGTGCCATGGTGCTGTCTTTGCAGGTGATTTATTACAGAAAACTCTCATTAGGCCCTACAAATTACACCATACTGTACACTCCATGGCAGAGAACAAGAAAACATGTGACGGACCTTCCTAAGCTGATGTGAGGGGAATGTTGTCCTCATCCCACATCTAGAAATTTGCTCACTTACTGAAGGAGCAGGAATCCAGTTTTCTCATGGAAGCGTCAGATCTGATCTCTTTGGATCTGCTGGCCGGTCTGCTTTCTGTATCCCTCCTGAGAGACAGATTTTCCCCAGTGTTCTCCTGATGCCCTTTTTCATCTCAGTGTTTCTCAGTGTGTAGATCATCGGGTTTAGCATTGGGGTGACAATATAAACAATGGAGGCCACCATGTCCATAGAGAATTTCTTATAAGGCTGAGCATAGGTGAAGATGCAGGGGATTAATATCAAGCTCCCGATGGTTATCTGGGTTCCACAGGTAGACAGAGCTTTCTGCTTCCTTTCTGTGATGCATGTCCTTACCTTCAGCAG
>NW_009209803.1:932-2713 GCF_000690835.1 Fulmarus glacialis
TACAAAAAGAATAATGAGAATCACTCCACTATTAAACACCATCTGTAGTTCAGCCATGCGGGTGTCAGTGCAGGCCAGTATGATGGCTTGAGGGACATCACAGTAGAAATTGTCCAGTACATTGGGGCCACAGAATGGTAGCTGGAGAAGAAAACCAGTTTGTATAGTAGAGTGAACAAATCCATGGAACCATGAAATTGCCACCAATCCTGTGCACATGTTCCAGTTCATTATAGACAAGTAATGCAGTGGCTTATAGATGGCCACATACCGACCAGCTGTTATTCCCACAAGGCAAAAAGCCATCGCGCCAGCAATTAAATGGAAGAAGAACATCTGGAGGAAGCACTCATTGAATGAGGTCATTGTGTGTTGGGTGAGGAGACCTGACAGCAGTTTGGGAGTATTGACTGAGGAATCACTGACATCAAGGAAAGCCACGTTGGCCAGCAGGAAGTGCATGGGTGTGTGGAGCTGGTGATCAGCAGCTACAGTTGCAATAATGGTCAAGTTCACCAGCCAGGTTATCACATAGATGAGAAAGAAGGTCACATAGAGACAATACTGCAGCTTGAGTCCCTGTGTCAGGCCCAACAGGACAAATTCTGTCACAGTGGTGGTGATGTTCTTTGATTCCATTCTTTATCCCTGCACCAACAACAGCAATACAGATGGTTATAAACACGTATTAGAGTATAGAACCATTAAAACAGAATCATAGAATAATTTAGGTTGGGAGGGACTTCTGAGGTCATCAAGTCTCACAAACTCTGTGGACCTGTTCAAGTATATGGCCAGTCTCATGGAAAAAAAAATAAAGAAACAAACAAAATCCCTTATATTTAGTAAGAATTTAGCATGTCCCAATTACTGTCTGTTGCCTTTCACCCTGTTGCTGTACACCTCCAGGAAGAGTCTCGCTCCATCTCCTCTGTATCCTCATCTCATCAGGTGGTTATAGACAGAGATAAGGTCTCCCTTAACCTTCTCTTCTTATGGATGAACAAATCCAGTTCTCTCAGCCTCTCCTTGCACGTCATGTGCTCCAGCCCAGTGATTAGTTTGGTGGCCCTCCAAGGAACTCACTCCACTATTTCACTGTCTTTCTTGTCCTGGAGAGTCCTGGACTGAAAACAGTACTGCAAATGGGGTTCACAAGCATTGAATAGAGGGGTAGGATCGTTTCTCCGGGCTAGCTGGCTAGACCGTTGCTAACAGAGCCCTGATGTATATTGCCTTCTTTGCCACTTGAACACATTGCCATCTCCTATTCAGCTATTTGTCTACCAGGGTCTTTTTCTGCAAAGCTGCTTCCTAGACAGTCAGCCACTAGCCTCTACTGGTTGCACAGGACTGTCCTTTCCCAGATGCAAGATGTCATATTTACTTTTGTCAAACTTTATGATGTTCATGCCTGCTTATTTCTCCAAACTGTCCAGGTCCCTATGAATAGCAACCCTGCCATCCAGCATACTGACTGCTTTCCTCATTTTGGTGTCCTCCACAAACTCACCCAGAGAACATTACATCCCATCACCCAGATCATTAATGAAGACATTAAACAGTATTCACCACAGTATATAAATAGCGGTCCCTGAAGGACACCACTAGTTACTTCTCACCAGCTGCACTTCACACCACTGATATCCACTTCTTGAATTCAGCAGTTCAGCCAATTTTCCATCATGAATTTATCATTCATTTAGCCCATATCCCACCACTTTGGTGATAAGGAGGCTATGGGAGACTACGTGTTTGTCGTGGTTTAACCCCAGCCAGCA
>NW_009209804.1:0-4110 GCF_000690835.1 Fulmarus glacialis
TTTAAAAGACGTGTAGATGTGGCACTTACAGACATGGTTTCGTGGTGAACTTGGCAGTGTTAGCTTAACAATTAGACTTGATGATCTTAAGGGTCTTTTGCAACCTAAACGATTCTATGATTCTATAATTCTAAGCTGTTTATTGCTATTCATATTCACAATACCTGTATTATCCAGGTATCCACAATACCGGTGATTTACCATGGTACTTGAGTGGTTTAGATGGAAGAAACTGTCTGTATGGATAATCAAGAATATCTTTTACATATAGACATTATTTCTGGTTTTGTTACTGTACTATCTATGAGCCCTTATCAAGGACTTGGATAACACATTGCTTAACACAATGGTAAGTAACACAGAACAAAAGAAGACTATTCATGTTCAAGAGATCATTCAGTCTAAACTTCATACACAGGATGATATATAAATTCAAAACAGACCAGGGAGACTATTAGGAAGCAATGAGGAACCATTGGCCTCTGGAAAAGACGGCAATCAGAGCGTATGAGTGGCGAACGAGTTGTCAGGTTTTGTTGGCATGAATGCAAAAAAGGTTTCAAGAAGATAATCACTTAATCCTGGGACCTTTATATGATTTTTTTTCTAGTGCTGAGGTGATAAAGTACAAAAAAGGGATGCAGTTATCCGCCTGGAAAATGTGCCAGCTGAGGCCACGAAGACTGGCATCATGGGCCAGTCAAGCAGGAGTCAGCCTGTATCTACTGCTAGCACTGGTGACAGCAGTGCAGCTATCAAGAGTCTTGCATGTGAAGGTGACCACTTACAGGTTCCACAGGGGAGCCATTGAGGAGATGGTCAGCAGTGGCACGGCATCCTGAAGAGATATAGCTGGGAAAGCCTAGCTTTGCCTAGCTTAAGGAAAAGAATGTTTCATTATTTCAGATGCAGAGATGCTGAGGAAAGAGAAGGCTGCAATTTAAACTTTATAGAAAAAAAATTATCTATAAAACTTAAGAACAATCTGCATGTGAAGACATAGAAACAAAGTTACAGACAAAAGTACACCCAAATCAGAGCCCAGAGAATTAACCTAAAATCAGTCAAGTTCTGAGCTGCATGTAAAATCAAAGGGATAAGATGCAGGCAGGAAAAGAGGTAAAACAATGTCTTCAGGCCTGAGCCTCCAACCTGTCTCATGAAGGTACAGTCCTGCCTCATTGGTGCCAGAACCCAAGAGGTCAAAATGGACCCACATATGTGCAGGAGTTCACAAGTACAGCCAAGTTATAGAGCAGGGAGAGGAGGCCTTTCCCTCACACTTATACAGTGTGATTATAGTGACACGTCACTATAATCTTGGAAGAGTTTAAGCAAGTCAGCTTCCCTATTTTTAATAAAACAACTGCTTGGAGATGAAAAAATATATTATTTTATTATTTAACCCAAAGGCATTGAGAAACCAATTCATGATTTTAATCAGCGCTTTCATCACGTAGCTTTATGGGCTCTGAAATGCTGCCGGTGACCAATCAACAGTGACCTCAAGCTCACACAAGGGTCAATAGGGAGGGAATTTGGGAAATTGTCCTGGTGCAAGTAAATTTAAAAAAATGCAACAGGAAGGCTCTATGAATATTGTCACATGCTTTTAATTAGCTCATGTTCCCTAGTAAACTATCATGGCATGACATATGAGAAATCAGTTTTTACAACTCTGTCAATGAGTGCTTTTTCAATGACAAATTATCATGTTCTTATTCTGTTACTTAACAGTCTAGAAAATTGCCTGAAAAATAAATATTGTGTATGTGTACCAATTCCACTTTATACCTCCTAGCACTGGTCCCATGACTTCAGTATTGTAACAACATTAAAACCCTCTGGAATATGGAATTATAATCATGAAAACAAATTATGCCTGTCTGGAAGACCCCAGTTAGGATGTAATTATGATGTGAAATCACAACAGCAAAGCAATAGAAATGCATGGCTGTGAGGGCCTAGTTATGATCATATAAAAATGCTTTCACTAAG
The DNA here is from genome assembly GCF_000690835.1 of Fulmarus glacialis. Taxonomy (NCBI): domain Eukaryota; kingdom Metazoa; phylum Chordata; class Aves; order Procellariiformes; family Procellariidae; genus Fulmarus; species Fulmarus glacialis. Next base: position 1,999 of record NW_009209804.1, read on the forward strand.
CATTCAGTGCCCTGATGAATATTTTGTATCACTGGAATTATGGTTATGCTGCAAAGGCTGTATATTTACACTGGTTATAAGCAATATGTTCATCAGTGTACTGACGGATTGCAGTCTACAATATATTTGTATTAGCAATGGGCAAGTAATATCATTTATGTGAAATTATTGATAAAACTACCACGTGTTGCAATGCCTTCGATACACACTTGGAAAGAAACAGCTTTATCTCTGTTCTTTCCTGCTTTTGTGTGTTAATCTTTTAGCATAGAATTATTTGTTTGCTAATACCACAACACAGAGGCTAGTGTTATATTATTACAAAAGGAAGATATGGGGATATCCATTACAACTTCTGTATTTTAGGCATGAGAATACATTGTTTGCACACCTAAGCCTTCCAGAGCTGTTTTCTTAATTTTATCAGCAAGCATCTTTTATGTATATATACACACACACATATATCTCTCTGAGGTATTTTACAGCTTCTACATTGAATTTTAGTTAAACATTGAGAGTCATTCCGATATATCTCACGACTGCGTCATAAGAAGTCTACTGACAGGGAAGTCCTCAACCCTCTTTTTGACATGTGTCACACCTTAAGAGGTGGCTGTGAATCCTCATGGCCACCTGCTACTGTAGGGACAATACTCCCAATTCCAGACACCTCCATAATGCTTACAGTAACTGCTTAAATGAAACACTATTTTTAGAAAATACAATGTATTTGCCCCCAAATTTCATTTCTATATAGCAGGTGTAACAAAGAAAAATGTTATGGCCACGTTCTCCACACTTGTAACTTGACAATCAGAGAAGCTAAACACTAAAGTGTTCAGAATGTCTTAATTATTAAAACATCCTTTTCCCAGTTTAACATTTAATGTAAGTGGAAGGAACTGCACATTGGAAGTAGAAGGAACAGTAAGCTACCAGATGTGTAAGCATCATGAAGCTCCCTCTTAATGTTGCATAACTTTGTTCTTTTCCTTAACCCCATATGAACTAATTGCAGAGAGATTTGATGGCTACCCTTTCACTGTTACCATCCTAGACAACTTTCACCATTCAATGTATTGGGAGGGTGCATGTGGTAAAACAAACAGGGTTATCAGTAATTAAAAAATGGGGTTTAGATCCATCATTTTTGTTCCAGCAATAGAGAGGAGAGATTTGGTGGCTACCCTTTCACTGTTATCATCCTAGAGAACAAAGACAACTTTCACCATTCAATGTATTGGGAGGGTGCATGTGGTAAAACAAACAGGGTTATCAGTAATTAAAAAATGGGGTTTAGATCCATCATTTTTGTTCCAGCAATAGAGAGGACTTACAAAAATTGATTAGTAGAGTTTAAAGATGTCCTGAACTGCCAAGTACTGGGTAACAAAACCACATTAAAAGCATTGGGCGTACACTGCTTTTATAAAATGTATTCTGTGTTATTATCTGCACTGACACAGTAACATTTATCTAGAGATAACTTCTGGGGTTGCTTTGCTTTCTCTTCTTTCTCTCTACTCTTTGAATTACTTCTAGAGCTCCAAAATGGCTATAAATAGACACGTTTATGCACCTTCTTTCTGTAAAAAGTAGATCTGAAAACTCACAAGTCCAAGCATGACAAATACAACGTTTGTAAATTTGTGTAAACAAGCAGTATCAAACAGATTACATGCATGCAGCCTCTTTAACCATAAAAACTTAGATAATTTAATTTCTTTTATTATAAGTTTAATCAATGCACTGTACAAATAGGCAGAGTAGTTCATTTCTAACAACAAATGATCAAATGGCAAGGAATGCCTCAAAGGACCCAACCATCTGAGAAACTCAGCTCCTGTTTCCACTCGTGATCCTCTGACATGGAGAGAGGCTGAGATATGTAAATGAGGGTGAATACAGTCCACTTTATTGAAACCTATAAAGCCACACTGCGAGTAACAGTATGTCAGGAATCCAATCTGTCATGGGCTTAATGGTCTACTGAGAAAGCTTCTGTGTTATTTAAATAGCACAAATAGCCTTGTGCTATATAAAATTCCGAAGCTAATTTTGATGCAGTTGGTATCTTAGGGTCCTTCTAATTGTGTCGTGGTTTAACCCCAC
>NW_009209805.1:0-3174 GCF_000690835.1 Fulmarus glacialis
AGAGTTTTTTGGAGACGACTTCGTTTCAAAATAATTCTGATTTTCTCAGCTGTGATTCATTGGTAAACAGTAACTCAAAGTGAAAAGCAGGTTCTTCTATATTTCTGAAAGATTTCCTTCTAGGACCAATCGGACAAAATGGATTTTCCTCAAAGTGGTCTGTTGCATCAATCTAATATGTGGCAATTTTACTGATGCTTTCTGTAGTTCCATTTACTGGATTCCAAAGTGTAAAGAGATTAATTTTTTTTATTTTTAAACTCACAAAACAGAATCATTTTCCAACAGTTAATTCAGAACAAAAAATCTTATCAGCCAGTCAACTCCATGATCACAAAAATCCACAAATAATTTTTTGTTTTGGTATAAACATTTGCACAGTCCCACACATAGCCAGCTGCCAATGTCAAGTATTTCCTTTCTAATCATTATCAATACATTTTAAAATAAAAAAAGGTGCATTCTACGTCTTTATCAGATGCCTTTTTCACAGCAGCAGAGGGTCTTGGCAAATCTGTCTGTGTGAAATACCAGCTTACAGCTTTTTCTCTTTGTTTTTTTTTGAGAATGTTTCTTTTGAGACTTAAACATCTGCTTGTCTTTCTGAAGGCTATTGGCAAAGTCAGGCAGGTAGATCTGTATCCTTTCACACTAATGCTATGGTCAGCTGGCTAGGTGAGCTTGCCCCACGTTTCTTTCCGGCATTTTCTAGTTAGAAGCAGGTGTCTTCCAAATCTTACTTCATTCTCTGAGCAGTGCATCAGAAAAAGGGGAGGAAGACTGGCGTGGTTTTAATTTTTTTTTAACGCATCTATTGCTTTACCTTAAAAATAAGGCATGTTAGATGGCAGGTAAGAGTAGCTGATTTAAAAGAGCTTGTAAACATGCTGTATTATAGTCACTGCAAAGCGTTAGTCTTTGCCAAATATTTTATTAAACATTTTTAACAGGTCTGTTTTGCTTGCACTGTATAAATAAAGTGGTATTTTATGTGTCGCTTTAAGTAATGGAGCATATATATTCTGTAACTAGATAGAGTTCCCTTGGGGAAATACCAGGTAGCTTCATAGTGATCACATTTCCCTTAGAGTACCTGGTAATTACTAATTATTCTTAATGAGATCAAAAGTAATTGCTATGTAACCTTCAACCATGGTTTAGACATTGAGAAATAGCGTATGTCATCATAATTTACTCTTTAATTGCAACTATCTTGCTATTGCATGCATTTTACCATGTAGCTGGATGTTTGGTAGTTACCAAGCAAATAAAAAGTCATCTGGTCATATTTATAGCCCAGATCACTTCCTCCTACATAAGCAGGTGCAGGAGAGGCAAAGCTCCCTGCCAAATTCCCTGTAGCAGAGCCTTTGTGTTCGTGATTCTGCTGCATCCCCTTGAACAGCCGAGATTTGCAGCCTACAACGAGCAGGGCATGAGGCCACTAACTGCTTCTGCTCAGGGTCCTGCAAAGGATGCATGTGACAGATCAGACCCAGGTGCCCCTGGTACAATGGGAAACTGCCGGTATCTCTGGTGGGAACTGTATGAGAACCTACATATTCTTGCTTCAACCAGTCAGTTTGGCAAACGCATGCTATTGTAGTGTCTCATTTGATTTCTTATGGCCTCGATATATTTACGATCTGAGTTTGCAGCTTCTCCATGTACAATAACTTGACAATACGGTCTTCTGCATGCTGCTTATTGTACCGAAAGTTTTCTCAAAGCTTTGAAAACTGTCGCCCTTAATTGTTGTAACATCCTTTCTTTTGGCTTTGATGCTTTATCTGGACCTTTAATCCCTCTTTCTTCTCAGCTATCTCTGATGTCCTCCATTCCTCACGTGCCTTTACATCAGATGTAATTTTTTTTTATTCCAGTCCTTCCATAATTTCTACTTAACACACCTACTAGATCTGTTATATATCAGAAGGTCAGCTCTCTTACCTTTGGTGTCCAAAGGTCTTGGTCACACATCTTCCTCTTACCTTTTATCCTTTTTCCCTGTGTCACAAGTAACAAAGAGAAAAGAATCTCTTCATGAAAACCTGAAGAGCAATCATCATGGTGTTTACAAAGCAAACCAGTTGTTCATACAGTGATACTAGAAATGGATGAAACTGCTGCGATGAATTTGCACAATATGTTTATATTTTATTTTCCTTTACCCAATGAAGGTGGGGTGCATTTTTACCTCATCTTCCCATTATGGTTTATATTTTAGACTGGAAACTCTCTGGAGAAAGGGCTGGCATTTATGATATGCCTCTACAGGTCAATAAAACCTGGATGACAAAAAAAATCTAACCCGATTGTAGATTTTCCATAGCCCTGCATTGATGATTTGGTAATTCTTATTATTATCAGAAAATATAATTGTTATGCATATGAATACAATACAAGGTGCTCAACACAGATCACATAACAAAATAATTTGAGATGTTTTCTTCTTATTTTTCTCTTTCATTTTCTCTTCTGAGCTTAGTTATGTATTTATTTTCTATAATCTGCTAAATTTCAAAGAGCTGCTTTGATCTATGTATATCTACATACATTTCCCCACTGCTACTGTTTTATTATTAGCTTTGTACACTTTCATGTGTCTTTATCTATCAACTCTATTACCAAAGATGCTACTGTATAAACTCTCTAGACAAAATAAATATCAGTCATTAGATTCACAAGGAGTCTTCAGGATAGGAGAACCCTGGGAAAGACAAAATTCTGATTCATCTTCGTCTAAATACATGTTTAAAATAGGTCAGCTGAATCATCTGGAGGTGACTATCTTTCCCAGGGAACTTCAGAGGGATTTGGGAAAATTAATTTAGGCTGGATAGGTAACTTTCAGATGGTTATACTGGAGGGGGGAAGGTATTTATTTTACCTAAGAGAAGACAGGTATCCCTCAAAAGCCATATTGGTAAAGACATTATACTAATGATTAGATCAAGAAGTGTCTCTGTCTCAGAATCTTTACAATGCAAGGAAAATGTTGTTTTGGAAAATAGTAACTGTACATTACAGTTTTATGAAACCTTCAGGGCTGAAGAAGTGAGCTTTTGGGCTGCCCGCGTGCTGGAGGAATTGCGGTTCATGCAGTGCGAATCCCAGAGCATCCTCCAGTCCCGTGATGTCCCACAGCAGTCTAGGGCCACTGCATTGCTTTCC
>NW_009209806.1:0-2164 GCF_000690835.1 Fulmarus glacialis
CCAACCTTAATGATTCTACGATTCTATAACGCTTTCCCAAAAAACTAAATTGAAGCCCAGTTTCAAAACTTAATGTATGTTCCTGAGGGCTTTGTTAGAAGAGTGGTGCAGACTGTTGAAGGTGGCAACCGGTTGAGGATTAAGACTCTGAGATTAGAAGCATATTGTAAAATCTAGGATGTATTTTCTTGCTAGGTCTTGCTTTTGAGCAGTGATTTGTTGCCACTGTTTTGCAGTGAAATTTAGTAGTGGTGGATTGTCAGTTGGTTGGATTATAACCTGGAAGGCTTCCTTTGTTCAAATCTCATTTTGTTGACATAAGTGACTTGAGCAGGACTCGGAGGTGTAGAAGTCTTTAAGTAGCCTCTTGGCTCACGACTGTGTGTAATGATAATTTACCATGGTGGACTCTATACCATAATTTGTCTTAATCTCCCAGTCTACTTTTTAGAAACAAAGATAGCAGTCAGCTTTGCAGAACTATTATGTCATCCTACAGAAGACAGTATTTTAACCATTGCTATTAATACCTTAAATGTATTATTCAAGGCTTGCCCCATCCTTGTCTTACAGACTGTAGCTGTCTGCCAGACTAACTCCATTTGCTCCCATTTAATAAAGTGTTATAATAGTTTCTGCAAGTTAATTTTTTTGCAGGTTTCCTATGAAGTATTGCTATTTACTCATGAGAAAAGTCATTGGTGGTATCTTTGTTCCTTGTGATAATGAAGATACTGGCTTACAGAGTGAATAGCTGTTCCTTTGCCATCAAGTTTATGTTAACATTCACAGTATCAATTAAACAACATTTGAGGATCAAATATGTGACAATAACTGGAGGGGCTGAAATAATTGCAAAGCTTAGGTCATGGTGATCAAGCTTCCAAATGCATTTTACAGTCTGCAGGTTATTTCTCCTTCCTTCAGGTGTCAGAACTCATTTAGGCTTTAGAGACTGCCATAAAAGGCAATCAGATCTTCCTTTCCAATCTCCAGAATCATTTTAACACAAGTAATATCAACATAGTCGCATCATTTAAAGTCTTCTCCTGCCGCCGTACAGCTGCTTAGGCAGTTAATTACAATATGTTCCCAGGATGAGAGGCTGAATAGGCAGTCACATTTCTGCGCTTCATTAAAATGAGCTTAGCAAAATTAGGCTGATAGGATAATGGGGATACCTTGTGCAGTTTCCACTATTCCCAGCAGCAAGGGTTGGGCCAGATGTTGCTCTCTTCGTGTAAATGATATATATTTGTTGACTAGGGCACATGCTTTCATCTTACATCTAGCTGTTAAACAGAATTATTTTAAACGAATGCAGCATCTACTCATGCAAAATAACAGTACATCTACTATCAAGCTTATCATTTAGTGCTGAGGAGAGGTAGGAGTTTGAAATATTTTTGTTAGGAAAGTACAAGAAATGAGCCACTCCATGAGAACAGGTGCCTTACATGAAATGCATTGGTTTTGCATCTTCGTCATTTCAGGTATAAATGTTCTTTCTAAGTTTATGCAGCTCTTCTCTCTCACTTCAGGAGTTATTAAGACTGGAAATTAAAATGATTTTAATAGCATTGATTTGTCTATTGATGATTCATTTGCAGTGGGTCAGGGCCCCAAAGGTGGGATTCATCTCATCTGTCTTTCTCTCTGAAAAACTGTCATCTAGTTAGCTACATCCAGTGTAAAATAATTAGGGGAACAAACTGCCCTTCAGGGAAATCTGTCTTAAGAGAGGAAACACCTTTGACTACTGAAAGAGCTCCTAAACCAGCTTGAGACAAATCAGCTAAACATGAGGGACTTAATGTCAGAAAGGATGAATTCAAAGAAGAGGCCCATTTTTTGAACCCATCCATTAATAAGGTTTACTTGATTAACAGCAAGATGTCAGATTCAGATAAAATAAAGTTATTTATTGTGGTTTGGTTTTCTTTGGGGTGGTGTTGGTTTGTTTGGTTTTTCAGGCTCTACCTCTTAGTTTCTGTTTTTCCTTTCCATGGTAACAAATGATGGACTTTGGCACTCCCTAGCATCCTCCTCTTGGTTTAGCACAGAGCAGAACAAATATAAGAGTGTAGATTACACTTTATCAAGCCCCTTTAGCCATTCCTCTGAACGGATAATGAGGGGCCGGTGTGTGTGGCTCCCGTGTATG
>NW_009209806.1:2179-8258 GCF_000690835.1 Fulmarus glacialis
ATGTCCTGTTCCAGAAACCGGTTTTGGTCCTCATTTCTGGGACATCTGCAACAAGCTAAGTAGAATATAAATTGGAGACTTCAAGGTCCAAACAATGAACAAGACTATTAAATCTGGCTTCAGGTGACTCATTCATCCTCGGGTGTAGCCCACTGGATATTTGTCCTGGTTTGGGCTGGGATTTCTTCCTGGTGCTGTGTCTTGGATTTAGTATGAGAAGAATGTTGATAACACACTGATGTTGTACTTGTTGCTAAGTAGTGTTTACAGTAGTCAAGGACTTTTCAGCTTCCCATGCTCTGCCAGGTGCAGAAGAAGATGGGAGGGAGCACAGCCAACACAGCTAACCCAACTGGCCAGCGGGGTATTCCATACCATATGATGTCATGCTCAGTATATAAATGGGAGGTGTGTATGTCTCAGTATATAAATAGCGATCGCTGCTTGGACATGGCTTGGTGGGTGCTGAGCAATTGCATTGTGCATCGTTCTTTTTGTATATTCTATCATTTTTATTATTATCATTTTCTCTTTTTGTTCTATTAAACTGTCTTTATCTCAAACCACAAATTTAACTTTTTTTTTTTCTGATTCTCTCCCCCATCCCACTGCGGGGGGCGGGGAGTGAGCGAGCTGCTGTGTGGTGCTTGGCTGCCTGCTGGGTTAAACCACAACAATATTGCAGACCAGGTCCCTTTGGAGAAGGAGCATATGAGGCATATTCTGCTGGGTACTTCAAACATTACATCTGCAATTTTGGAGTTTCATGGTCAAATGCCAAGTCAGAAATAAGCCTTCAGTATCTGTTCCTTTACTAACCACACTGCAATGAAAATGACAAATAGTGTGAGGCTATTACTTTTACATGGCCATGGGGGGGAAGTAGGTGTCCCTTTCTTTGCTGATAGCAAGAGCTGTATTCTAAAGATAAGTGAGTGAAGCAATTGCGGAGAAAAGACATTACTCTCTACACCATCCATCTCGGATATACCTATTATTTATGATATATGGATAAAACAGGAGGGGTTTTCATTTTTTTTTAAATGCCTATTGTTCTATAGCAGTGGGGTGTGTATTTTTATGAACAGACATATGTGTAATTCCACTGTGTGCAGTTTTACTGTATTCAGAATTGCTGAAAATAATTAGCCACAATACCAGTTTCCCTTCTGGAGCTTAAGAAGCAGTTTGAGAGCAATGGTGTTATTAAGAATAATTTCAGAGCGGTAAGTATAGCTATCTAATCATCTATAATGGCAGGCTAGATATCTACATTTAACTGAAATGAAGAAATATATCACTGCACATTCTACTTCAGTGAAAATATACATACATCTATCCTGCATGTAGCAAATGTAATGTATAGAAAACATTTTTCAAAACATGTAATTCCTTCAGTTGTCAGTTCCTAACCTTCACTCTTGCCTCCAAAGTATTAAAACCAAAACACTGCATAAAATATTGCACCTATTCTGTTATGCATCTTGATCTACTGAAAAGTTGGAATACTTTAAATATATTTTATATAGATATAAAAACCACTCTGGATCAAAGCCTACATCCTTGAAGACAATGAAACTCTCATGATGGTTCAGTTGTTGAATTGGTAAGGTCCTGGAGATCTTGTTGACATTCAGTACTGGGGCCTGTCCTGGTTTCAGCTGGGATGGAGTTGATTTTCTTCCTATCAACAGCTATAGTGCTGTGTTTTGGATTTAGTATGAGAATAATGTTGATAACACACTGATGTTTTGGTTGTTGCTAAGTAATGTTTACGCTAGTCAAGGACTTTTCAGCTTCCCATGCTTTGCCGGGTGCATGGGGGGCTGGGAGGAAGCGTGGCCGGAATGGCTGGCCCAGCTGGCCAATGGGGTATTCCATACCATATGACGTCATGCTCAGCACATAAAGCTGGGGGAAGAAGAAGAAGGGGGGGACGTGCGGAGTGATGGTGTTTGTCTTCCCAAGTAACCGTAACATGTGATGGAGCCCTGCTTTCCTGGAGACGGCTGAACACCTGCCTGCCGATGGGAAGTGGTGAAGGAATTCCTTGTTTTGCTTTGCTTGTGTGCGCGGCTTTTGCTTTCCCTATTAAACTGTTTTTATCTCAGCCCACGAGTTTTCTCACTTTTACCCTTCCGATTCTCTCCCCCATCCGACTAGGGGGGAGCGAGCAAGCTGCTGTGTGGGGCTGAGCTGCTGGCTGGGGTTAAACCACGACAGTCCACATCAAAAATACAAGTCAGTAGTTGTGGAGCTGTGTTAGCAGATGGGACTGTTGCTCTCAGCTCTGGAACATGCAACATTCATGCCCCCTGACAGCAAAGCATATGGTCTAATAAACATAAATGAGGGTCAACATTTAACTCTCTGTTCTTGAGATGTTTAGTATTCACCTAATGCCCTTCTGAGAGAAAGCCTTATGGGACATATGTGGCCAACACTTCCCACACAGTGTAAGTATAACCGTTCATATTCTGCATGGCACATACTATTTATACTTCATATTTTTAGTTTGTGAAGTCTGCAACATTTAACAACTTTTATGATGCTACATTTGGAGATGAGACCAGTAATATAGAAAGGCGGCTGAGGCCGAGCTTGTCAAAAATTTTGCAAATTTTGTTGTCTTTGGAGAACCTCAGTGATACGGACTGACTGTGACCATAATCTGGGCTCCGTGTGTTCAGTGTCATGCACGGGCCCCATCTCTTGGCCAGGCACTGCAAGCCGGAGCTCGCCCCCACAGGAGGAGAACAGGGTGGACTGACCCTGCAAACCGCAGCGGGTTTTGCTAAGGTATTTTAGTAGATTACTTTTGCTAAGATATTTTAATAGATTCATACACTTTTTAAAGGAAAATTAGACTATCAGTCAGGTTAAATAGTTTGACTGCTGCAGTGAACACCAGTGTTAGATGAAAATCCCTAGTGCTGGTTTCCTGTTTCCAGGTGAGATCACCTCTCTGCTCGTATTCACTAGTCATCTCCCATCTGCCCACAGGTTGATCTTGACTCACCAGGGCTCATGGTGAGTTGCTCTTTCCCAATCCATTCCCAAGGTATGGCTTGTGTTAGGTGCTTCCATGTGTTTTCTCACATGCGCCTGATTTACTAAGTGGAGCAGGTGACTCTATGTGACTGATCTGGCTCATCAATTTCTGGTATTTCATTGGCCTGGATGTGGTTTACAGACTTTATCAGGGTCAGTGCAGATGCACTTATCGATGAACCTCATCAGAAAGATACCAGGTGGCTGACAAAGGTGTCTTCGGGGGGTCAGGTAGTCCATTATTAAAGTTTTTAAATATGTTCATTATTTCTACTTATTTACTTTTCCAATAATCATATGATTCGAAGTAAGTTATAACTCGAAGGACCTTCACTACACAGGGTATGCAGTGAAAAAGGTGAACAGTGAACACCTTAGGCTTGCTGCTGTAGGTAGACTTCGCCCTCACAGATGACTTATAACACTCTCTCCATTTAAAAATAGACCAGGGGTATTGGTTCATGTCTCTATGGCTTTTCTGAGATTGGGAAGTCTTTGGGTATCACTTTCCATGTGACAAGGAAGAAAGGTAAGAAAACATATCTCTATTCAGAAAATCAGCATCAGGCACAGCTTTTCAGTGTGGTTTTATTTTTTTTTCTCTTTAACACTTTCAAGGTTGTATCACCAGACATGATAAATAGTAAATGTGCTATGAGAAGATATTTAGCACAGAGAACATTAGCATCATTGCTGCCACTAGTTTAAAAAAAAAAAACAACAAAAAACCCCAAAAAACCCCACCCTCCAACGATTAGAGCCGTTTTCTTATGTAATTAAACCAACCAGCTCATTAGCATTAACCATACTACACATTCTAATGACCCAATTTATTTTAAACTACAGATCCAAGCAGATCTGATAAGGCCACAGTATCCTAATTCTAAAATAACTCCCAATTTAAAGCAGCCTTCTAGGCATTGGCTGCCACATCAAACCATGTCCCACTACAGATGGACTTACTCAGCAGACCAGTCCAGTTCAATGTAAAGGAACTGAGAGAAAGAACTTGCAAGCTTTTGACTCTATGTTCTTTATGGGAATTTGCTGAGTTTATTTTAATTTAAATGTATCTAAGGACTAAAAAGCAAAACTATTATGGAAAATGAACTCTCTCCTTTATGTTACAGATTCTTCTCTCTCCCAAGGGCAGCATCTGGCAGATGGTATGATACGTTGTGCTGGAATGCAGCTCATACGTATTTAAGAAGCAAGCTGTAATTACAAAGGCAAAGTTTAGAGGATGATTTCTTTTGACACAGCATTTTAGTCCCAAACACCAGCCAGATTTCTTGGCCCTCCTTGGCTTTAGCACTTCAGATAAGGAACCATAGACGCATTCCCAGTAGTTTTATAATGCACCCAGAAAGTGACCGTGCTTACATGATGGTGACTACCTCAAAGCAATGAACTGCCTGTGCTCTGAGCCCCCAGGATCCAGCCCAGGTGCCATGCAAAAGCTGTGTGACTCCATCAACACAATGCTGGGCCTGACCTCCTTCTGCTTGGTGCCGCCCTAACACGGTCAAGGGGTTTTGGCCAGCTCAAAGTACAGGCAGAACGTGTTCACGTCTTCACACAGCATATAGTGTAGCCATACATTGAGTGGAGTCACTGGCTGCCACACCGGGGGGGTCCCCTTCCACACAACTTCAGTGCTTATCAGTGATTCTCGTTAGGAGAGGATTTTGAGGATAGATCCAATAAGCTCAAGTTATCTTCAAAGAGGAAGGTCATTTGCTGTGATCAGATGAGATGGCAGACACTTGCCTTTCAGAAGAGTTCCATTAAATGAAAAAATAAACCTCTCATTAGTGAGAAATTTAGCTTAAAAATCTACATCCTCATATTGATTCTGGACACACTTAGTAGACAGATTAATTTAAATGTTTACTGTATCTAATCTTTCATTATGTGCATCTCGATGTTTCATAGGTCAATTTACCTTAGGTATGGAAAGATCAAGAAGTAGAGATGCAAACTATATATAACTTCTATGCAAAAGCATCAGAACATGACATTAATCTCCTTTCTAATTTCCTACGCTCCCATTTGTGTCATGCAAGGTGACATCCCTCACAGCAACTGGATGATTTATATTGTGGAGGGTAATTATTCTTAACTATCTTTAATATTGGTGCAATAGCTCATCCATCTTAAAGCAAACGATATGTGCAAGATTATTTATTCAGGACAGGCATTGAATCATTAAAAAAAGAGTCTTATTCCTGAGTAAATACAGCATATCTGTGTTTGTCTCTCTGGTATCAAGTAAATTACATGTCCATTACAAGTATATGTAACCCGCCCCAAATAAATGGACTCTAAAATCTTATGGTGAAATACCTCTCTGAAACAGAATAAGGACTTGAAAAATAAAACTAAAGGGAACTTGTAATCTTATTTCCACAGTATAAAAATTGGTATAAGTACAATGACATAATGTCAGAAAAGCAGAACCAACAAAATAATTGTATGTAGTCTATTCTGGTCTAACAGTGTCAAGGATTTTTATGTGGACTGCATGAAGGGCAGCATTATGGTTTATCCTTATCCATGTATTAACATCTTGGTGTGTAATAATTAATCTCCTCAAAAACACTGTGGTTTTGATAGACTTGAAACTTTCTTCATTATTTCTCCCCAAATCGATAAAGGCTGTTGATTGTAATTGCCTTAAGTTTCTGCTTGCTTATGTCTGGGAATGAATGAGGTTGGGCTCTTTGACTACAGTCTGGTGACCAAAAGTTTTGTAGGATCTGTTTGGGTTGACTGCTTTCCATTGAGAAAGCATGTAGCAAATCTAATCTCCTAGGGTTGCATGTTATGTGTGGAGAGAGGAAGGGTGATAGAAGTCTACTATTTCTTGGCTTTAAATGGACAGATGTTCTCTTTTACTTACCAGAAACACATGGACGTGAGAGGAAAATGAGGGGATTCCAGTGAAAGGCATGGGGTGGTGGGAACAAGATACTTTCTCCCAGTTAAACATTGAGCTACTGTTTAATGCTGGTTGGGTAGCTCTTCC